>NC_135084.1:26462500-26650000 GCF_051107435.1 Chaetodon auriga | reverse complement strand
ACCAGGGTGCAGACACGTGCTGCGGTGTGTTCACATGAAACACTACATGTACTCGGGTCCATTACAGCAGCGACGCTCCCAGTGCAGGTGGAGGAGGACGTCTTCAGATCCTGATGCAGTAACACCACAACACCAGGAAAATACACGCCTGCATCAGAAGACTTATTACTGCAGCACGTCCGTATGGGACTAATACTACTGAATTATTGGGGAAATGTTTGCTTGTACATTTTTAACATATTAGCAAGAACTGAGTCTTCTCTATTTTGCATTCTTTAATTTCATCATTTAATTTCCAGCTACGTATGATAATTTACAAGCTGCTCATATACAAATGCTACACAGCTAAGTGCTAATATGCAATTTTACTAGTAAGTACAGCTGTAAACTAAATTCAGTGGAGAAGAAACATAAAGTAGGACAAAATCTGGGTACTTAAGCAAAGTGCAAGTACCCTAAAACTGTACTTAGGTAGAGTGTTTGAGTAACTGTTCTGTAAATCTCAGAAGACATCTGTGACTGTTCACCATATTTATTTATGGATTTCGTGGTAAAGTTAAAGGCTTCTCTTTGTCTGAACTGGATGAATTACCTCTGCAGTTAATTTCACCTCTGACAGACACACACACACACACACACACACACACACACACACACACACAGAGTCAGCTACAGCAGAACAGATAAACCCGTAAACTGTTGAGACTGCAGCCAATCAAGCAGTCAGCGTCTGTAATTAGACCAGAAAAACAACAGAAAAGAAAAATCAGCAAATTACTTTTGAGCAAGGAGCACCTCCAGTGAGACGACAGGAAGTGCTGTGACACAGACACACACACACACACACACACACACACACACACACACACACACACACAGATCTGATTATCACTACAGAGAAAGCATTCAAACTGCAGCACTAACAGAACCCAGCACCGTCTCCAATGAAGTATTCTATACTTCATCAAAAATGGATGGTACCCTTTGAAATGTATACATTTTACACAGTGATGATCTCTGAATTATGCATGAGGCTTTTTTACGTGACATCGATGGAACGTGGCAAACATGGCGTCCAACGTAGAACGCGGTGCAGCGAAGTGTGTGACGTCTTTGTCAGAGTGAGAGTTTGCTTAGCAAATGGAGCAGAAATCAAGATAATCATGTTGCTCTCTGACACTGACTCAGCACTCCATGAATTCATTAAGAACATGTATATATTCTCATTCTGTGGCACTTGTCACTCATTTCCTATGAGCGTCTGTATCTTTTAATAGTTAGCTAATGCGTGTGCTGCAGTCTATTTCCTGGAGGCGAGCGTTGGGGCCTGTTTTCTGGGAATCAAGCCCACCAGATACCAAAGTGAGCTGGCTGAAACCACTGCGGCTGTGGTCACACTCAGCTCTGCCTTCACAATGTGTCTTCACATGTAATTTCACAGCAGGATGTTGACGAGAAAACAGCACTGACTGCTTCATTAACGTGTGATCTTTGAAAAATACTTTCCTAAAATCAGGCTTTGCATTATAAAAAATTGTCTTCTGAGTAACACGCAGGCCTTTGCTCATCTCTGTTTCCTTCAAACTGTGGCTGAGAGTATTTAAGTTCACATCACACATGCTTTGCATGCTCCAGTGCCTTTGTTGGCCCATTATTCATCACTGCATCATTAATATGAAGCAGCCTTAACAAGCACAGTCCAACACGTTTGCCTGAACAACGAAGCTCCAACGACTGGTCCTCAGGACATCAGGAGGTCGCTACCAAGCCACTGTTGGACTTCTGCATATTATGCGTCCAGGTGTGTGTGTGTGTGTGTGTGTGTGTGCATGCACAGGCATTCATGCGGATATTTCTGCATGTGTATGTATGTGAGTGTGTGTTTATTACTACGGAGACACGCTGTCACCTTCCGGAGCCCAGGTGGCCAGGGTCACACGAGTGCAGCATGCAGGCGAGCTGGTGTAGAGCGTCCATCTGGTCTCTTTATACACAGAGTGTGTGTGTGTGCGTGTGTGTGTGTGTGTGTGTGTGTGTGTGTGTGTGTAAAAGTGACCTTGCTTGCGTTCCTTGGCAGTGCTTAGAAGCTGTAACATCTCAGGCTTTCATTTTGACTGGGTGTCTGGTGGAAAGTTTAATTATGCAAAGGCAGACTGATCACAGCCAAAACACTGTCAGTGTAACAGGCCGTTTGTCAGGCGTCTCCTGCTCCATCTGCCTTTCTATGGACGCAATGACTCAAATTAGGCTGCTGAGAGATGTGCTGAGACATGTGAAAGTTTGTAGGTGGTCGCTCCGACACGCACAGGAGGAAAATATCCCTCAAACCGCTGCACATGTGAAATCCACAGCAGGTTTAACAAAGGTTCAATCAGGCTGCTCTCGTGTAAACTGTCTCCTTTGTTTCACAGACAGAGATTATCTCACCCTGTCGCCCCTCTCACTCTCTTCTCTTTCAGTCTCACTCTGTTATTTCCTGCTTTCTCAGTTTACACTATATTTAACCTGTCAGATCTCATACGTCCTGGAAAGCAGCGATGCCAAATGTAAAATTCTTCCTGTGAATAACCTGTGATTATACACACACACACACACACACACACACACCATATCTACAGCTCAGACTTGGTCATCACTTACTCAACAGTTGTCCTGAGGATATAGAGCTTTACCTACAGAGTGTGACACGAGCAGCTCGACATGATCTGTCACTGGATTCCATCCACAGGTGTGTTAAACAGAGCAGTGCTGACGTGTAGGTGACCCCCGTTTGGACACGGTTACGTTCATGACGTGTTCAGTATCACAACCTGTGACTTCTCGTCTCTTCTGTGACTCAGTTAGCACTAAAAACGTTCCATTACTTTCTGATTGAAATGCTAAGAATTGACTTCCAGACATCAATAAGTCATTTCTACACTGTTGGATCCTCGACGGCTGAAACATTTATTAGCTCGAGTAGTAACTGATCCAACTGGAAACACGAGCGTGTGAGTATCAGCGCACTTTTGTTAAAAACCATTTCATTTTTTTTCTTTGACGAAGCTGGTGTCTTTTGCTCCTTCGACAGCGTGTTGAAGTGCAGTACCGCTGCCTGCCAGCTGCCTGTGGAGGTATTAAGATGGAAAACCAATGAGAAGTGTCTATTCTGCAAAAAATGACAAGTCAGGGAAGGTTTTCATTCTTCCACACATATGCGTGCCTGCGTGTGTGTGTGTGTGTGTGTGTGTGTGTCCGCGCGCATGTGTGCGTTTGTGCTTTGTGTCCTCATTCGAAAATATTTCCTCTTCTTTCACTGCACTCATCCTTCTGCTTACATCAACGTCTTCCTCACTGAGCGATGCTCCCCTGCATCCCCTCCATTCGTCAAACTTATGAGTGTCAGTCTCCTCTTCCTCCCTCTTTGTCCCTCTTCTTCTACACCTTTTGTGTATTTGTGTGTTTGAGTTTCATTTCACATCTAACTTTTCCTTCTCACCATCTCAATAACTGCTTATCCTTCACTTGTGGGCTCGGGGACGTCGTCAAATATGAGCTCGCTCTGCGATGGATGCTGCTGCCACAGACTGAGCTACAGCAGGAACAATCGACAGCACTCTCACTAACAAGCTCAAAGCTAACGTTGGAAAACTGAACTGTTAATACAGATTAGTGATCACCGTTTTTTAGAAAACATTCGTTCATGGCAGCACGCTCACAGAAGCTTCTGGTTGAGCTCAGCTCGGTTAAGGCCCGTCAATAATGACCGTGTTGTTCATAAGTCTGTAATTTAATGGAAATTCTCTCTAAAAGAGGTACATAATCATCTCAAGCAGCTTCAGTTTGATTCCAGCTGAGATGAAGTGCAGGTGTGGCAGAGGAGGTGGAGGAGGTGGAGGAGGCACCGCTGAGCCTGCTTCCCTTCCAGGGATCGCTCCATGTTTTTCCTTGTAAACCACTGATTTGTTTGAAAGGCTCGTTGTGGAATATTTCAAATTATTGTTAAAGTAAATGGTGGAGCGGTTGGTGACAGATGGAGGGGATGCAGGTGGCGCAAGTGGCGGCCGGTTGGGGGGGGGGGTCCACGATGGACTGGGCCCTGGCATCATTAGCATTTGGCTGACAGGGAGAGTATGGATTGGGGGGGGCTCGCTGCCGACAAGTGCTGATGCAGGGAATCGAGCCCAACAGCTTGCTGATAAACACATGAACACGAGATGTTCGCGTGTGCTTTCACACACACGCACACGCACGCATACACGCACGCACGCACGCACACCTTCCAGCCGTGCATGAGAGCACTGGGTTTATTCCTACGAGTCCTCAGACCTCTCCTCTTCCTCTGAAGTGTCTGCAGTCATGTTTTCTGTTGCTAGCTCACCATTTAAATCAGCATCAGCCTGAAAGTTCAGATTCTCGTCTCTGATGAAGACGATGAAGACGCTCTGTGCAGCCTTTTCACAGGGCACACATGATGCACTGACAGCACGGTCACTTCTTTCTTGGCTACCGAACACAGTCATACAACCAGAGCTCGTTGGAAAGGACAGTAATTATCTGAGTTCAGAGTTCGCTCCAGTAGTTTTAAACAAACGACCGACGCTGACGTTTCCTTTATTCAAGTCGACTTTCAGTGTTAGCCTTCCTCCATGTAGAACATTCCATGTATCTGTGTTTCTGTCTCCCCTCTTTTGTATGCAGGAAGAAGACATGTTCTCAGCCTCAGCGGGACTTTTCTGGTCTTTCTCTGATTACATACAGTATGTCTCTCTGCAGGCCTGCTCTGGCCAATTACTGCCACTGCTCCTCTCAGGCCTGTCTTTGGCTGCTCACTTCCAGCCGGAGGCCCTGTGGCAGCACCGCTGGCAATTACTCCTCAGGAGAGGGAAACACACATGCACACATGCTGACAGCCACATGAACCCCCCCCACACACACACACACGCTGATTGACAGGCTGTCTAATTGCATCTCAAGAATTGATGATTAAAATAGAAAAATTCTGGTGCCATCAAAGCTGTTTGTTAACGTGTGTGAGCGTGTGCATGTCTTCATCTTTTTGTGCACGTGCACAAAGCCTCTGGCAACTTATCCGCACCAGGGAATCAAAGTGGACAGTATCGTCCATCAAGGCTCGTGAACATGAACATACCATCTTCCACGAGGCATCACAGGCACATCATCATCAGCAGTTATATCTGCAGTATCCTCCACAAAAAGTACAAGGAAAAGCACAGAGGAAGGAAACAGAGGAGCTGTGGTGACATCCTGAGGATACTGACCACAGAAACACCAGCAGGTCAGTGGGTTATTTCACTTTGTCCCATATTTTAGTTTATATCCAAATATTTGCTAAAGTAATAAAACTCCTGCCAGCCTCAGCTGTGTTTTCATTTTTTATACATATATTTTATGAGCGTGTGTTAGCAACAACTGCTAACACACTAAAAATTGTTCAACATGATAAACATTACCTGCTAACATTAGCATGTTAACATTTTCATTGTATGTTAGCACGCTGACATTAGCATTCAGGTGAAAGCACTGCGTACATAAGAGCCGCCTCTCAGGAGTCCACAGCGACCGTGGACGTGTCCAGAGTTACATCTTAGTTTCCACTACAGGCCGTTTTACATGTGATTGTTGTTTATTTCATCATGTTTTCTTGGTGTTTTAACCTGCAGGCATGTAATACCATCAATTAATATGAAGCCTTATAATTATCTCTGGCAGTGAGAGACAGACAGAAACATGGAGAGACAACGAGAGAGCGAGACACACAAAACAAATAGTATAAAGGAGAGAATAAAAGATGAGAAGTAGCTTTTCCTTCCTTGTTTGTAGGTCACACATTTCAATTGTAAGTTTCATCAAATATGCAGCACAGCCATGTCACTGAATTAATGTGATTCAAGCACAGGAAGCTTGGAGCGACTTCATGCTACGCAGACCAAACAGACCACGGCTTGCACTCCAGGTGAAATGTGCTTTAATGACTCTGTGCTGGTGCTCCTGAGGTTCCCATCGTTACGTCCACTGTCTGTCGCTGCATCGTGAGCTGTGTCTTCTTCGGGTGAAGCTAACCTGAAGCTGCTTGTGTTACAGTATGTGTCAGCATCGCTCCAGCGTCCGTCTAAAGACGTTGTCCTGACAGCAAAGCATGAGTTTTAGTCTTACAACACCGTCAGCCTTAAAATTCTGGAAGGGCCCGAGCGACACGCATAAACAGACATGCTCATGTGCACGCACACATGCACACAAACACGCGCACACACAGCCTGAAGCCACAGCTGAAATGTCACAGAGAGGCAGCCCGTTTAGGATGTTGTTGCTGTACTTTTCCAGTCTCTCTGGTCCTGCCCACTCCAGCTCGATCCACTGCTGGAGGGGAGAGCAGCAGAGTTTGTTGTGAGTGCTGCTGCACTGTCTTTGTCATCCTTTCAGAGGAAAACGGTACTTTCTCTCTTTTTGTCTTTCCTTCTTGTCAGCTGCTTTTAGATGCAGTGAACCAGGCTGAATTCTGATTAGTTCAACCAGAATTCTCCTCATGCTGAAGACATTTAGCTTTCACTGCCAATAAACAATGTTTTTATCCACGGATGATTTGAGTCACAGACGAGCGTATAAACCACCATCCCAGTAATATTTTGCTGGCTGGCTGGTTTGGTTTGGTTTTGTCTTACAGAAACTGAATCAGCGCCCAAGTGGTTTAGACCAGAGAGAGCACATGCAGACACTCCACGACTCGCTCACTCACTTCTTTGCCTTTTTGCCACTGCTGCATTAAACATTAAGAGGAACAGGCTAAATCCTGGGCTCTAACTAACCCGTGACTACAACCTTACAATTAACCAACAGTTCATTCATTCCTCTGCAAGACTTTGAGACGGTCATCTATCATAATAAACATCATATATTATAAATCCCGGCACTTTGCTTCCTTAGTGAACTCCATCTTGAAGTTCATTTGTCAAAAGCCATGTTAATTGGTGCACTCCATCTTGTCTTCTGTGATGGTGGAAACTAATCTATCACAGACAGAAACCCTCCCTCGAACACCAAGTGCACACAGAGAGAATCACAAGGCCTCCAGACCAAAGAAAAGCCTTTGGAAAACGATTGTGTTGACTGTGTTTGCACTCACTCAGTGTTTCTCTGCAGTATCTCATGCAAATGGCCAACAAAAGAAAAAGCCTAACACTTCCACAGACTTCATATATACAGTGTTACAACGGTGTGTGTGTGTCTTCATAAGTGTGTCTTTGAGGGTGAAAATTGAGATATACTGTAGATGTCAAGTGACACTGGTGGCCCTTCCTCTTTCTCACAAAGTCATCTGTCAGCAGTAAATCCCATCAGCTGTGACAGCGACCCCTGACAGCGTCCCGGCTCCGAGGGACCTGCTTCACGCCAGGAATATTCATGCAGACCCCGACAAGCCAACGGCAGACGCTAACAGACCACTCAATCAGCCGCTCGCGGAACAAGAGTGAGCGGCAAGACGACACATGCTGCGACAGAAGACAGAAGGGTTGTTCTTGAACAGAATAAAACTCTGAGCCGCTCTTTGATGTGATCTCTTATTAAAACTATTTATCTGAGGAGAGTCGGACACTGAAGCGACAACACGTCACATGAAAGCATGCAGTATGTCAGCAGTGCAGCCGCCTCGACAATCTGACAGAAATCCAAAAGCATTCATTAGCTCTCTCTTACGTTTTGGTGTCAATCTCTACATCTTCATCAGGAATTAAAGACAGTAACAACAACAGTGTGTGTCTTTCCCTTCTGCCTCCTGCTGACCTTTCCTCAAACTCTTCGTGCAGACAGTGAAAACAAAGCGCTCCAGTCTGCTTCTTTTCTACTTTCTCCAGTACTCCCCGTCCAATCCGCATCGGCCTGCCAACAGATTTCCAGAAAGTTCCTTTGCATGGCATTTAGCCAGCCGACCTCCAACTCTTGTTTGTTAAAGGTCAGATCCCTAAAAGCTTTCTGCTCCGACAGTCTCTCCTGCTGTCACACTCTGTCTTGTTTCCCATCTTTCCGTCCTCTCTGGTGATGATAGGGTGTACCAGCACGCTTCTCCAGTCTGGACTTTTTCATGGCTTTCATGCAGCCAGTGTCCATGGTGATGATGCCCGAGTTGATTTTTTTCTGCCATTTGATCTGCTTTTCGTCTGATGGAGGCTCACTTGTGCCACTCTCATTTGGACGTTTCCCTCCATGTTGTTTTGGAGCAGCTCTGTAAAAAGGCATTTTAAATTCAATCCCATGCGACTCTTTATTGTTTTTTTCACACATCTCCATCCTCAGCCTGAAAGCCTCTGCAATCCCCCCCCAAACTTATTCCCCTCACTCTGCCTATCAATTCTCCTCTTCACTGTGTGACCAGCATGAAGGGTTTGATGAATGCATACTTCCTCTTTATATATTCATGACTATTTCCTGAAGTCTATTAGAAAGACATAACTTATTCAGGTGGGAGTTTAATTTGAAGTTCCCTCCATCTCTCCATCGCGGCGTCTCTCTCGCAGGATTTTCGCCACACAAACATGGAGGGAAAGCCCTGAAATGGATGCGGTGCTTCACGGTCTGCGGCAGGATCGCCCTCTGAGCTTTCTCCCTAATTAAAGCATTATTCAGGAAGTCAATGCCAGGTCATGTACTGGCAAGAAGTTGAACAAGGTGAACCCTGGAGGAAAATGACTGAGAGAGAAAATGAGTGCTTCGTTAGTAGGTAAGAGAGTTTAAGAAGTACAGTAAGGACCTGAGGGAAGGTTGGTGTAGTGGAATACAGTTCGCAGAGTAGACGGTGGAAACGTGTCTTTTATCAATTGAAGCTGTAGAAAAGGAGAGCAAAGGAGGAATTATTGTGGAAGGATGACACTCTTCTTTTCCAGTGGAAGCCTTTCACATCGCTGCGTCTGAACTGCACGCCGTTCAAAGATGTGAGTGAAATGTAAAAATAGGCCCTGAAGCAGCTTCAGTGCTTGTGTACACAACCTGGGCTGGCTGGTTTCCAGTCATGTGAGTTTGCCCTGAGTGGAGGAACATCTTCACCACGCACGGCTGCTTGCCTGAGCCCACCCTGTGGAAGGAAACCTGCTCACTTCAAAGATAACAGCGTCGGTAGGCAAACAGTCCTGGCTGCCATTTGTAGCGGCGCTATCTGCGAGGCCATCCCTTCCTGTAACGGCCGCATCCATCCTCGCCGCTGATATCCCTCCTTTTGTTTGGCGGATTTGACAACATTAAGATTGTATCGGTCGCCTCGCCCAGCTCCCTGAAGGCTGCCTTCATTATTCAGCAGTCAAAGCTAGACATTCTTTCAGTAATAGGCCCAAACAGCCGGGGGGATTTAGCTGATCGTACTGTACACAGAAAACCTTCCATTTTTAGGCTGCGCGGCTGAAAGACTGACTAGACTTTCTGATTCATACTTAAGTCTTTCAAAGGACTCATACATATTCTAATTGAGACGGCCGTTATTCTCTTTATCTGCTGTTTGTTTTGTCTGTTTGGAAGATAGACTGGGCCAGTGTTTGGACTTTTAATCTGAGGCATACACTGCGCACACATAGAGCTTATGTAACAGCAGACACGGATGGCGAGACAAGGATCAACACGCCAGTGAAGGTGAAAGATGCACAGAAAAGTGAAAGTGTGGAGCCGTAGCTGGAGAGTTATGAGAGAAGAAAGAGGAAGAAGCAGAAGAACGAGGCTGAAAATGACGTGAACACGAGTGAGTGCAGAGTCAAACCTTCATCACATCAGTCAAACTGCATCGAAGTCAGAGTCGACAGCCACACACACACTCACACGTATGTAAATAAACACTCGTGAACACACATGCACAACCTACAATGGCACAACCCTCAGTGTCTGCCCAAGGGTCTGGCTTCAGAAAATGCCATCGCAAATTGAGATCGCTAACAGTTTACGCCGCGCTGACATTTTCCAGCTGGCCGCTCACAAAGGTCAGGCTCCCCACCTGAAGGCAAAAGTGGAGGGAGATGGTCGCGTGGCCGCGGTCACTACTGAGGTCTGGCAGCCTCAACAGTCAACTAGCAGTGCATTATTAACTGTGAGCGCTGGGTGCTCAGGAAGCCGTATTATGGGCTCAAAGTGAGGCCGTTGGCAGCTCCGCGCTCGCTAAGTGCCAAAGGTAAAAGGTGATGTTTGGCATCAAGATTGTCACTGAAGCATATGTTTGTCTTGTAATTGCTGCTGCTTTTCACAAGGCTCTGAGGGACCGTGTGACAGCAGAGCAAAGACCTCAGACTTCCATCATCCCCACTGAATCACATGACACAAAAAGCACAAGCTGACACACTGTGACGTGGGATAAAAAAAACAGATTCAAAACACAACTTTATCAGGACCCCTGAAAAGCTGCAGGTGACTCTGTTGCTTTGGATTAGTATGAAATTATTCTTTCATTCTTTTATGCATAAATCACCTTTGAGAATGTTGGTTGCAGACACATTTTGCCATCAACACAATAAAAACAAGAAAAACTAGAATTAACGGACGACAGTTAATTAGAAACTGTGAGAGAGGTGAGAGTAAGTCCACACGTTAAAACCATAGAATAGGAAGTGCTTTCGAGTCTGTCTCTAGTCAGCAAGTCAAAGTTAAACTCGGTCTTTATCAGCGACGCTCACACAAGTCTCAAGTCCTCGAATCTGCAGCCGGACTCAAGTGCTGCACCTCTGCTTGACAACAGAGCTTTCAAGTACATAGAAGAACAAACTAAAACCAGCAGCCTCCCACAGACGACAGGACCATTACGCTCCAACTCCATGGTTACCTTAAAGCAACACACACCCTTTGGCCAATCAGAACTGCAGGAGCTCCATTTCCCTGATATAAAGCCATTAATTGTGCAGCACCAGCTAAACTGTTCTGGCTAACATAATATCTTTTACATGAATGCTCCACATGGCAGCCTGCTTTCATATTCAGCCAAGGAGACATGTGTATGCGGTGTGTTCACAGGCAAACAGGGACCGGCCTGTCACGGCTCATGCTCATCTAGAGCAGCAGTAGCTGCTGTGCCGTGATTAAGTGTCACTGGTAATTTCCCTCCGACATACTGTAAATGTTACCTGATTAAAGAGGGTGGTCATATTTATAAACTGCATGCATACGTGCAGGAGAACATGTCCTGCACGCTTCCACGACATGTGCAGACACACACGCCTGCACCCACCCACACAAAGATGGTGCTCTCCTGACAATAGACACACACAGGGTTGATGGTGTAGAGCGTTCTGAAGGGCATCACCAGTGTCTCTGTCTCTCAGGTATCAAGTAGATAGCAGGGTAGCTAGAATGTCATCTATCTCGCTGACAGGGACAAGCCTCTGTGACAGCAACAGTCAGCCGAGCCGCACGGCGGCGAGGAGCTCTCTCAGTAATACGACCACTGCACCAACTGAACACAACAGCAATCCCTGACAACAAGCATCCTGGAGCACGGGATACGGTATCACTGTGGAAACGTCACTTCAGCCCAGTATCTCATTCATGGAGCCTTCGAGGCACATTCTGTCTTTCTTCTCATTTCCTGTTGCTCTGTCTTCTGTACTGTCCACAGCGGGGCTCAGAAGCTGTTGTGCCAAGCAGATGGTTTTATTCAAAGCACCTATGAGTACACTGCTTTCTGAACTGTTTGGGTGCTTCAAGCTTTTTACACTCTTTTCATCCCTGTAGAAGAAAAACACCCTTTGATTTTGTTGCTCTTCCCACTGTTCAGCCTCACAATGCTTGCTCTGCTTCCTGTTATAACCATTTATTGAAGTTGAACACGGTTTTTGTGGCACTGAACATATGATCCAACCAAGATTGCTAAATTGGGTTGAACTGTTCTGCATCTGTGACAAAGTGTTTGTAAAAACTGATAAATGAGGTTATGCTCTAGAGATTGCTGGAGTTCCAACTGAAAGTAGCTGAAATATGTGTTTTACAAAGTAAATACAGTATATCTGGTGATTCTTACGAAAATCATATTATCCATAACTACCAGGCCGCTGCCACCAGTCCAGCAACTAACAGTCTAGCCTCCAACACAACAGTGCTGAAAAGTCAAGACAGTCAACGAGCATCTTTTCTTGATGTCTGAAGACTCTCTATTCTTATGTAAAGTGTGCAAGGAACAAGGAAATCCTTTGGATCTGTTTTTAGTTATTACACCGCTTCTCATGTTTGTTTGTGTGAATCACTAATCGGAGAACAAAAACACCCCACAGATTTGATTTGATCAATATTTCTCTCCTCACTGTCTGTGTGATGGCAGATTTCTCTGTTTGTACCTGTGGTGGGAGGCACTCACACCTCCGAAGTCATGCAACAGTCTTCCTCCACACTTTACGATACTGTAAGGATGTGGTGTGCAGCAGAGGTGTATGTCCCCTCTGTCAAACATGCCTGTTTAAGTAATGGACTGCACTATTTGTGGTGGTTTTTACAGACACTTGCGGTACAATTTTGTGGTCTGTGCTACTAAACTTTTAACCTCTGTAGCACCAGTGCTACGTGCAAACATGATTAACATGCAGCCGTGGGTAAGGCCGATGAAAGACGCCAACTCTCTCGTGCAAAACATTTGCTCAGTGTTTTCCTGTTATATTCTGTCTTTATAGTCAGGGATCCTCTGAGAGACGCATAGCACAGCAATAAGGGATAAGAAACAGAAAGCATTTTGCTGTAAAGGGTTTCATTTTGTTGCATGATTATGGACACTTTGGGATACAGAAGTATACAGCGTTGTTCTTCAGATGATCACATAAAGGAAGGCAGATGACTTGACTCCAAAATCCCACCTGTGGGATGTTCTGTTGAGCAACACTTCAGTGCTGGAAGAATGTTTTACGGTCCAAGAGTGTGCTGTTATGCTAGATAAACTAGGCTTTTAAGCTTTCCATGAAGCAACTAGGTGAAATAAGTAATACTGAAGTTGCAGGTTTGCACAGAAAAAGATAATTAAATGATGAAATCCTACATGAACAGACTTCAAGGTCACTGCAGTCACTGTGACACTTTGTTTTAAACATCAGCTGAAAACGGTCTAAAAGCAGTTTGGACTCGTGGGAACGGAGTCAGAGTTGTGACGTCTGAACCACAGGCTTTAGCTACGAGTGTGAGTCAGGGTGACGCAGAAGTGGTCGTGGCTGATAATCAGCTTTCTGTCTCTGCACACTAAACCAGGTTCAGGATTACGCTCGTGACGCTGACCCTGACACTGATAGGCTGTGGCTGCTCTCCACCTGGCTCACCTGGTGGATCCGAGGCATTTGTGTCTGTTTGAGCAAATGTGACAAAAGAATATCCACAAGAGAGTTTTTCAAGCACGCAGAGACGTCAGCGCTGCAGAAAAACCTGCACTCGGCCTCAAAAACACACTTAAAACGAATCATTCGACAGCATGTATTTGAAAGCAGCTGCAGATATATGATCCCAGTTCTAATGTGTTTGTTCCATGTGTTTGTGTGGCAGACCGTGTGTCAGAGAACAGGAAAACGCTCGGATTTGGATTTTGGATGACATTCAAGGCAACCCCCACCTATCCATCTGGCAGTTATATCTGTACTCGGTGCTGCGCTGCTGGGCCGTATGTGAGGGGAAATGATGAAGGGAGGATGGAGAGAAGCAGGAAGACGGACTGAGAAAACAAAACTGCCAAAGAGGCTAAAAAGCAAGTTATGATCTGGTAAGAGTCAACAAATCCAGATCTACGCGGCAGTAATCAGTGAGCCAGCGCCAGTTATCATTTCATCACTTTGCCATCATAGAAAAGTAAAAATAGAAATCAATCAACACTGCATCCCTTGGGAAACGGGTTGTACTTCGCTGTTGCATTTGCATTAATGAACTGACAGCCGGGTACTTCTCACCAAATGCTCGGCTGCTTCCACAAGGCCGAGCAAACACTGCCAACAATGCTCACTTTTGATTTATTCACAGAGACGTTCATTTCAGTCGGCGCGACAGAGCCGCAAACACCAATACTGGCTACTCCCAAAAAAAAGAAAGAAAAACTATTTCCTTGTGATAATTGCATTTCATTATTATGTGAACTCGTCTCGGGAGAGGACGGGACACGAGTGGTGACAAATACGTTTGCCTGAGTGGCTGTAAAACCAACATTTCAGCAACGCTCAGGACTTTACCTACAGCCACTACCAAGAGGCTCTGCCCCTGCTGTCTGAGGCAAACACAAAGAAGACGCATTCGTTCTGCCTTTCAGCATGAATCGTAATCTATGCTCATCTCTCGGGGGAAAGGGAAGGAAAAGGAAGTGAGGGGTTGCAGGGGAAAGGCAGCGTCTGTGAGATAAAGCAAACATTCGAAGCTGTTCAATAAAAGAATGCGGAGGGGAGGCTGGGACTTCCTAAACACAGCGAACACAAGCCACTGCCAATCACAAAAGTACATTAGGTCGCTGTACACACCAATCGGGATTACATAAAGGGAGCTTCCCATGCCTGGTTCAGAGCTTGTTTCTGTCATGGTTCATCTCATCCAGGAAATGAAGCAAACCACGGGGCTCCACGGCTTTGTGTTAAATTCAGTGGAGCTCACTGTATGTCCTTGTACTTGAGGACTCAGAGACAGTTTGTATCTGTGAGCATGTTTCGTCCTAAACAACCAACCAACATATCGATTCTGCCCAAGACTTCTCCAGTTCATACCAGAGTCGAGGTCGAGGTTCACGTGCGACCAGCTGCATCAGTCTGAACATCGATGATCTGGTGCTGGTTTTCATGAGTGTAGCTAGGCAGCTATGCAGAAGGACGTCCATAATCTTAGTCACACCTACTAAGCCATGATTGGATTGAACTGAGGGAAGCAGCGGCGAATGCAGAAAGACCACATAAAAGAAAGAGTGAACAAATCTCAGAGATGGTTCAGAGTTACAGGGAAAGAAGCAGCAGCTGTTCATTGTTACTGCTCGAAATCAAAGTGAGCTACGGAAGCCTCAAGTGAGGAAGGTGAATAAAAAACTGCCTGTGTGTTGGGAACATTATGAACTACGGCAGGACAGCGTGGAGGTGAATACTCCTGCAGGATTGGTCTGACAGCGCCCTGTGATCACAGGGTCGTCGCGGTGCGTTGGAGGAAACACTAATGTGAGGCCTGTCTGCACTGAGCTTAATGCAGTCAAAGCTAATGGACAAGAAGTATCTGGAGGCAGCTCTTTACAGTTAAAGCCACGGAACTGAAGGACAGACCCACACGAGAACTCTGACTGCTCTAATGAAGAGCTTCAGCTCCAGCAGCAGGTCGATGACCGATGCGTGCACCGTCCACTGGCTGCCTGTTTCATCTGACTGTCCTGTGTGTTGCAGTGGGATCTTTTTGGTGTTCAGGGCAATCTAAGGATTATCAGCTGATACTGTGTTGAGCTGAGATTCAGTTATTTCTACAAAGTCGCTCATGTCATGTATAGAAGAATGTGATGGTGTGTTTGGTCCATTCGGACCGTCAGTCAGCCTGAGACACCGGAAACCATATGAAAGGTATGCAAGGGTATCTACCAACGCTCAGTTTGTCCACACCCAACAATAAACTTCATTTACATAGACAGA
This sequence comes from Chaetodon auriga, assembly GCF_051107435.1. NCBI lineage: Eukaryota > Metazoa > Chordata > Actinopteri > Chaetodontiformes > Chaetodontidae > Chaetodon > Chaetodon auriga. The sequence goes on along the minus strand of NC_135084.1, from coordinate 26,634,431 downwards.
TTTTGCAGCCTGTGTGCAAACCTGATTATTGATTAGAAGAACAGCTTCCATCAGCCCTCCTCTGAGCGGCCTCACGAACAATCACCAGAAAAACAGACAAAACTCAGTTCAGCTGAACACAGCGACCAACAGTAAGTCATGGACACCACGGCGGGTGCGACAGGTGACATGAAGGCACTTCAACAGCAGAAACAACACAAACTCCGCACACCTGCACAGTTTCAACACCGCAGAGAGAGCACGCGACGCGTTGCTCGGTAACAATGAACGGACTCACCTGTCTGAAGGTCCCGCTGGGCCTCGAGCACCGCGAAGTCCTCCACGAGCTCTTTGCTTCACCAGACACAGTTCACATTATATCCAGTCCTCTCAGCCTCTCTGGCCCAGTAAATCCAGTCCTCTCAGCCTCTCTGGCCCAGTAAATCCAGTCCACTCAGCCTCTCTGGCCCAGCAGAACCAGTCCACCTTCATGGCGGAAACGCAGGAATCACCTGGAGGATCCGCGCAGGGAGCAGTGAGGCTGCTAACGTTACTTAGCTCAACCTGCTCCATTAACGTCACACCTGTAGAAAGGTCAGGTGCTTTTTGCTCCTCCGTCTGATGTCCTTTGCAAACTTTCCTTAAATGGAAATGTTCCCTCCTCGTGCTTCTCTTCTCGAACCCGCTTCAGAGACGCTGCTCACGGTTCAGGGCTGTTTGTCCGCCCAGGTGGAACAGGCCACTTTCTGGGAAATGTGGGTGAGAACCACCGTCCAAGTGGACGAGCCCACATTTACGAGTAGACAGACTCATTTTAATCTATGACTGATTTTCATTCTTTTTGAGTGACAAGAAAGAAAAAAAATGTTTGATAAATTTTAAAAAGGGAACAAATTCATGAGACTCTTTGATGGAAGAGACCGCAGGTAACTGCCCACCTGTGCCACGTAGTGAATCCACCTCTGTGTGGATACTCTTATTACGCATATATTTGGCGTCAAAATGATCTAATCCAACTGCAGCTCCCTCCCTCCACCACAGACTTTTGGAGGCACCTCTCGAGCCAACAGGTGTCGAGTGTTTGATGCTTAAAACATGCGTTTTTTTAGAGGAGCTTCCCTTTGAAGCAGGCGGCGTTCAGTGTGGAGCCAGGATCACACACAGCAGCAGCAGCCCTTTGGAGATCTTCTCCCGGTCAATGACAACCTTCTCAGGCCTTCTCGGGCATATTAATGCATTCTATTTGCTTTGCTTCACAACACTGGATTTTATGCTGCAGTGAAAGTCAGAGATCACAGTCAGACTCCTTTGCTTTTCAGGCTGTGCAGCCAAACAAGTGAGAGGAATCCTGGCATGAACAACACATAAGCTCCTGTCCGTGCTCTCTGAAGAACCACTCTACATTACATGAACACTGTGCATGTTTGCCATCTCTCCAGCATAGCTCCATAGTGTGTGTGTGTACTTGAATGATGATAATTGGAGAGCTGGGGCGGCTGTGGCTCAGGTACACCAGGTTGTCCTCTAATTGAAGGGTCTGTAGTTCAATTCCCAGCTCCTCCAGTCTGCGGGTGTCCCTGGGTAAGATACTGAAAACTGAATTGCTGTGAATGGGTGAATGTGGCTCGTGCTGAAGTGCTTTAAGTGGTCGGTAGACTAGAAAAGTGCCGTATGGCTACAGTCCATCTACGAAGAAGAATGAGCACATTTGGTCCGTCCACCCTGGAAAATACAGTCAGACATAATTGGCACTGTAACAAATGCACAGAGGGTTTCAAATTCTGCTTCTCGTGACATGATCCATGTGATCGCCTGTGGCAAAGACGGGTTTAGAAATTATCTGTAGTTGCCACGGACTAAAATCCAAGGAAATGAAAATATAATTGATTTATGTGAGAAAATGGCATTTTTGCACAGCCGTTCACCTCTGGGATCGGCCCCTCCAAAAATCACAGTAAATTGTACTGAATGAAAAGCTTGATCAGATACAAACGTGCAAGATGAGTGTTGTGGTGCGCCTAGGGCGAAGCGTGTGATGCAGAGAACACTCAGAAGAATGGATGCCACTGTGCAAAGAGGAGGACTGAACACACAATTTAAGAAGGTAATTGTTTTTTCATATCTTCTTTGTGTACCAGGGCATGCAGGAAACAGATGACAGGATCAATAGTTTCTGTTTCACTGATATGCTCAATGACACCTCAGGCGGACTGTAGCATTGATGTCAATATGAGGCAGAGCAGCTTTGACAGGGGGCTTCTGGCTGAACGCGTCCTCTTGGCACTCGTAAACATGTCTTAGTCTGACGGTAATTTGGGTTCAGTACCATTTCTTAGCTGCAGGCTGACTTGTATTTGGAAGTGAGAAGTCCACCTGGCTGTTTTCTCTGCACCCTGTAAACCAGCAGAGACACAGGTGACGGCTGACTTCAGCAGATGGAGGGGATGAGGTGGGGCTGCACGGGGAATTCAGGAAGAAATCCTACAACTTATCTGTCGCGGCTAATTCTCAGAACACATAAATATTCTGCATTAAAGAAGGGAAAAAACTACAAAGATTGCATTGATGTATGAAAAAAACACGAGAGCCGCTCAGGTCTATACTCTCGTCGAGATAAATTCTTTACCAGGTGTTCAGATGTCTGCATTTCAAAACTCACTGTCTGGCTGGAAATCTCCAATGGTCAACAAAAACCTCCTTCTGCCAACTGGAACATCAACATAACACCTGCTCACATCCTGAGCCCTCAGTGAGGATGATGGTGCGTATCAAAGTCACTCAGCATCAAAGGCTAAAAGGGTTTATCCACAGGATGGAAACTTCTTGCTGTTCCACTCTGTTTGCACATGTGAGCATGCAGTACTGTGAAAACTGCAGCTGTCAGTGCTAATGCTTCCTTTGGAGAGACCATAACTAACCTGAGTAATGTCTGGCATGTTATCTACTCCTGCTGAAAGCGTAAATATCTAAGAATTAATAATCAGTGCAAAAACCTTTCTGCTCAGAGCGCCATCATGCACGATGAAGGTCTTTGTGTATACCTTTACATTCTTCAGATTCTAATGTGTTGAGTTATGGGAAGTAAGTGTTGTAAAGGATTATCTATCAAATAAAGAGTACAGAAAAAGAACAAAGGCAGCATGCGAGCGCAGCGTCTTTCCTTTGTGTACAAATACTGAACGTGTTCAATGGACGGAAATCATATGAAAGTACAAACAACACGTCCACCTCATGGATACGTCACGTACTGCACGGCTGCATTAAAGAGTAAACCATACTTTGCTGTTCTTGGCTGATATCTCATTGATATTTTAGCAACGTTATCAATTCATCCTCCACCCTCATGTATCCAACCACAAACTCAAGCTAGCAGCCCCTGAAGTCTCCTCGCCCTTATCCGAGCATCTGTGTTGTGCATTTTGTGGTCCCTTATGCATATTGTATGCACTGTTATACAGCTCTATCAACCTCTCAAGTTCAACCACAGAGTTAGACAAAGGCCTAAGTGATCGCTGGAGTGTTACAAAGGCCCATTTAAGGCGATCTCAGGGTCCATAATGAGCGTCTTAGTTGGTTGTTTCCACTGTTTTACTGGTTGGTGGTGAACAGAACGCAGCCAACAGTCCTGCAGGGTCTGTTTACCTCCCAGCTCGGTGGCTCCATGTTCTGCTTGAATCAGTATACATGAGATGCATAAACGTCTTTAGAAATGGAGCCCCTTTAATGAGAGAGGCTGAGAGGGAGAGAGCATACAAAATGAAAGCGCCAACACTCGCTCGCGTGTTCATCTAGTTGTGCCTGCTGTCTATGATGGACCCTGAGAGACCATGGGCTCCCAGAATTTGCATTGCAAATAGGCCACATATTTCCCATATATTTTTTTCCAATACACAGTTTAATTTCTCCACAGTGTGTCTTTGAGTGGCTCTGCGGAGAAGGTGGCACGTGTCTGCAGAGAGCGCCGTGCTGAGGGCACTGCCTATCAAATATAACCTTTATTCTCAGCACTGCGTGCAGGTTTGTGTTTGCACGTGTGTATAAACCTCAGCCATCAGTTAAACATCTGGGACATACGAGAGCAACACAAATCTCCTTTGAGCTCTACCTTGTTTTCTGAGGCATGCTGCACAACAATTTCCCAAAAACTCATCCTGTTCTGTTGTCAGAATCAGCATCTACTATCAACAGCATCCACACCAACACAATCCACATTACTGTGTAAAAAAAGCTTCATTCTGGAGGGTTCTTGTTGTGTTTATCACCCGACTTTGTGCATGTCTGGAAATAATTGCCCTGGTGTTATCTGGTCGAGCACGGCGTGAACGACGGGTCTGCGGAGACAGAGATAAGTCAGGGAGGAAAAGGAGAGAGGAGCCTCTCATCATTGTCCAGAGGACCCCTCTTCAGGATCAGGGACAGGCCAAGTCCTCTCCACCACACTGTCACCAGGAGGCTCCACTCAGGTTCTTCCCATTAACTACATTATTTTATAGAATTGAGAAATAGGGTTAAATTCGTATTTTAATGGGAATTTTTACATTGGTGAACCACTTCATAACAAAGGAGCTTGATTATGGTCCTTCACGTGTTTTCAGACACTGCGACGTGTTCTGCTTTTCAGAGGCTTTTTCTATGTACTGCTACACGTCCGTGCAGAGCTCATTTACACTGTGAATTCTTCTGTGTTAGAATTCACGTGACATGAAACCAGATCTGCTCTGTTCGCTGCGCGATGTTAACCTGCTATTACTGAAACAACTGCAGCTCACAGAATGAAAAGTGTCCCGTGGTTGCAAGAAGAAAAAGCTAATTAGGCTTCTTCTAATTTCTTGGTTCACTGGCATAGTCAGAAATAACTGCATGCCTGTCCGACTGTAATATGCCAGATTAATCAATCCCACAAACACATCTCATAGGCTGTGAAGGATGAGGACCGTTCCTATTGGTCGGCATGCAGTGACACTGCAGAGCAGTTTCTATTGGACGTGACCTTGTGTTGAACAGGCTGGAAGCAGAAAGTCTCGGTGTAAATTATTTCTCGACAAAGTGCTTTGGCAAACACTGGAGGAGTAATGGTGTGTTTCACCGAGACAAGACTAGCGCCTCTTTTATTCACAGGGGTGAATGCACTGGACGCCATTTAGCGCTCATAAAAATTGCTTTTGGCTGCTGGCACAAGTCTGGGCTCCTTCAGTGGGTGGGACCGACGATAAACACGTGTGCTGTTAAGTGTTAGATTGAGACATAAATAATTAAATATACCTGCTGCATCAGTAAACTTCAGACATCGTTTTCATAGGTGTGTATCTCCATTTGAAATCATCTGTGCTATATTCTGCCTTTTCTTTTGAAATGAGCAAACCTGGCATCAAACCAGTGCAGTAATTGATTCACACAGCAGCTGCTCAGCTTTTCTCAACTGTTCAACGCTCAGCGTTCCAGTTGGAGGATGAATATTATGTTTCTTACCAGATCTATGACATAATTGGGATAATTCTTTGTGCACTAAGTGGTAGAAAAAAGATGTCGTGGGGGATATTGGTGAAGAGAATTTATAAAGAAGAGAAAAATGGAAAGAGAGAGGAGGAGAAAGAGGAGGAGGAGGAAAGGGAGCAGCACAGATGCCAAGGTTTTCCAGTTCAGTGCACTGAAACACGAGCCAACACCACAATTAGGATGTCCGGGGAGATTGTTAAATAAGACATTTATCAGAGAAAACACTGTTGCCTGTATCCTTTCAGAAACCTGCAAACTTTAATAAGATTCACTTTTATTGCATCTTTTATTGCGTCTGTGTGCAGGCTGCAGCTCCATGAAAAAACAGAGGCGGCTCCTCAGCTCTGAGCGAGGCACAGAGAAGGTCTGTGTGTTTGTGCATGTGACCAGGTAACCCTACACACACACACACACACACACACACACACACACACACACACACACACACACGGCCGCCGGAGATCAATTCTACATCCCTGCACTACCTTCAGCTGACCTTGTGCTGTTACAGCTCACGAAATACTGTCTCAAGTCTGCTTGAGACGGCACGAACACACAGTCCTGAAAGATAAATGCATGCTGCGTATAATGACTTCTCCTCTAATTATATTAACATACACTAACATACCACACCGTCTCACAGTCTCACCTCAGCTGCAGAGAGACGTCTGTATCTGAACCAGGCTCACAGCACACACAGAATATTTTACTGCATTTTAGCAGCTTGCTTTTTCATCCGTTCCCATTTTAATTTGCTGTTGGTGCTGTTTGCTATTAATGCAAACTCAGCACCTTGTCCATATTTACTTGTAGCCTTGATAAATTTGGGATAATGCACATTTCTGCAGGACTAATTCCACCACTACAACAGCAGAGCCGTACTTGAGAATTCACAGCATATAATTTATTACTTTCACTTTCTTCTTGTTGGTGTTTGATCATTGAAAATCCAAACTTCTAAAATGTAAGAAAAAAACACAAACACAAATCCAGACTCTGTTTCTGTGAATGCAGAGTTAAAGGACCGAAGGCGTCTCTGCCAGGATTACCGCGGTACCTGCAGGACTTGTGCAGCGGCAGAGCACCAATCTTCCTCCATCCCAACAGTCTCGACTGCAAAAGCAGAAAGTTCTTGGACTGACGGCTGCAGAGGTGACATGTCTGGATTTTTGCTCTTGTTAGGTCACGCTCCCTTGCTGTTTGCAAGCGCGTCCTCAGCAGTCAGAAGAGAGGATTTGATGTTTATGCGGTTCAGACGTCAGACCTTCAGGGTCGTGCATAGGCTCTGTTTTTATGTGTGTGTTTGTTGCCTCCATGCGGGGCTACGTCTCTGGGAGCAGCACAGTATAGAGGGACAAAGTGCAGAGAGGAGACACAGATGACAGATGAGAATCTCTTTCTCTCTTTTCCCTCTCTGTGTCTCTTTACTCTTCATTTCAATTCATGTCATCGGAGCTTCCTGTCTCAGAGGGAATTCACCATCTGGCACTCTGGATTTTGAGGCTCTATAAAATATATTAAAAAAAAAAAACAGTCTCACGAATCACCACAGCACACGATGTCACGTTGCATTTGTTAACCTACTTCATGTTAGTCTTTTTCACTAATATGACCATTTTACTGATTTATTGAATTTCAGAGCGCAGGTGCTCTGTTTTAAACGTGCAGGGAAACAGAGACGGTGTGAAAGAGCTTATTGACCTGTCCAGGCCTGGCAGTTGGACTTTGTCTGTCAGCTTTATTTCTCATAAGAGCATAGTGTGAGAGCTGGAGGGCAAATATAAGGCGGGCAGAGAGCAACATACAGTATAAACATACAGTTGATTCCTTATCTAATGGAGAAACATTGGCTCTTCTTGGCCTTAATGGTTCTTTCCATTAGCTCCCAGTCATGCCGCCTCGTGCCTCTGCAGGAGTAATGGCCTGCAGTTACACATATCTCTTATTGAAATAGCTTTATCAGTGTGTGTGTGTGTGTGCGTGTGTGTGTGTGTTTCTATTTTTGAGCATGTGGTTTGACAAGTGTGTGTATTTATTAGCCAGTGCATTCTCCTGTGGTTTATTCTTTTCTGACTGTCATAGTTGCTGATTTGATTCATTGCATTTCTGTTATATTTCGCTTTGCTGTCCTGCTCACATGTATGCAAAAAATAAGAAAAAAATAAACACTTGCAACTTTGAATATTTATGTCGGTGTGTTTGCCAATATATTATATATTTTCCAAATGCATGGATATAGATTCAAATGTTTGGATCAATTCTCACATTCGAGGCAGCTGCTGGTTACCGTTCGTCTCTGTACAATATGAAAATACGTCAGCAGGCTCGTCAAGCTTGCTGCATGCATGATTTTTAAAGCACGTATCAGATAATGGAGGAAAGCTTTTCTGATGCACACACATGAAAAAAAAGTAAAAGATGGATATCAGAGTCACTGGTCCAAATCATGTCAGGAGCAGGACCTGCTCAGCCCGCGGTGCGGTCCATTAAGTCCGTTTTTCAGTCATACAGTCAGCATCAGGCAGCCGATCGGTGATATCATGCTGAATTTGCATTGCAAACACGACTAAATCAAATACAGTATGATCATCAGTTATTGTCTTATGAACACCCAGGCAGACTCGCACACACACACACACACACACACACACACACACACACACACACACACACACATCCTCCTCCACATTGATAAGCATCCCATGAAGTACCAAACCAATATTTCTGAAAGTGCATATGCTGCATAACTTTGTTTGACGGCTAAGTAATTAAAGTCATCCAAGCACAGGCTGCATATCAAATGGCGGTCTCTGCATAACACATGGTGCGGCCCAAATTAAATGAATTAAAAGTGAATCTGTTTTGAGAGCGGCGCTCTCGAGCGAATCCTCCATGCACACTAGAGTTTTTTTGGAGCAGGATGCGTATGCAATATTAATACGGGTACACAGCACAGACACATGCATCTAAACACACACACACACACACACACACACACACGCACGCACATACACTGTGTACACATGCTCTGTATAGTGGAAATGATCACGATCCAGTGAGTCCGTTAGCTGCTCACTGTGTGGTGCTTTCGCTGGCACACAGCCAAGCACACACAGATGTGTTTGCCGAGCATGAAGCAGAGCAGCAGATAAAAACATCTTTGAATGTGACGGGGGAGCGGATCGCTTTTAGGAAACCCTGAAGACAAGAACGAGGGTCAGGAATGTTAGCGACCACGATGGCCAACGATCATGCTAAAATGTACCGTCAAAAGTTTTTTTTTGTCAAGTGTCCCTGACTGGGCAGACCAGTGTCCCTGACTGGGCAGACCAGTGTCCCTGACTGGGCAGACCAGTGTGTCGAATGGCAGCTCCGTCACCATCGGTGTGTGAACCAGAGTCAAAACTGTGAAGCTGGTTGTCCACTAATGTAGAAACGCGCTTCATAAATGCAGTTTATTCATTTTGGATTTTATGTCTCATTGTACTCAACCTATATTTTAGAGGGAATCTTAGTTTTCTCCACAAAAGCAGTTAAACTGTTTTTAAATGAACGCATCACTAATAAGTACACATTAGCAATTAATCAAATGACAAATCATTAGCTTCCTGTGCTTTTGGTTCATTGTTTTGGTTTTATGGCACACGAATGGTTCAGTCTTATCACTCAGATAAACCCACTGAACTCCACCTGTTCAGCACCAAATGGCAAACAGACAAAATCAGACACCAGCTGGTGGAGGAGGGTGAACATCGACTAGCAGTCCTGCAGGACCGAAACCAGGTTCAGCAGAGAACCAGCTGGACTTACACTGATCAGATGGACGGAAACGTGATTCCAGATGAATGATAATTTGCTCAACATTTGCTGGATGAGTAGATAACTGCTTGATCATGATAACCAAAAAGTTATGTGTGATAATATCAAGACGTCAGAACTTTAAGTCACTGATCTGAGTCCTTCTTCAACCACTGACTAAACGGCCTCATAGCAGGCAGACAGGTGCAGGTCGAACTGTGCAGACTCTCAGGCTGCTGCTGCCCACCACAGGGAACACGCCATCCTCAGATTCACCTCGCTTCTCCAGTCAGCTGCAGTTCAGAATGATGAACTTAATTGGAGATGAAAATTGAGCTGAAGAATGACCTGCAGGGGGAGCATCTGGCTGCCTGCCTCAGGCTGTCCATCAGTGCCTCCCCAGCTGAGATGTTCCCAAACAGAGAGCTGCAGAACTCCGATCAGAACTGGAGGCTCACATTCGCAGCACCTGCTGCACAATACGCGACCAAGCGTACAGCCCCATGGCTGATTTGTCATTGTGCTTTGCTTCTATTTATTTTTCATAGAAGCAGTAGTAAAGTTGACATAATATCTAATAAGTTCTCAGCTGGAATCATATTTCATCATATGGCAATATTCTTCTGACTTAATTACAACATTATTTGACTGAAATCTGGTTTCATCATAACATTGTCGGTGTCTTTGTGTTTCCTGACCCTGCTGTTAAAACACTGCTGCAGTGGCCTCCATGCAGTACTGTATCTGAACAAGAGCAGCTCTGTTCACACCGCAGTAATTGGCAATTAAGCAGGGAATGTGGACAGTGAAGATGGGCTTTTTCAGCCTTGTTCTGAATCAGGATAAAGTCTTTCTCTGGACTGTCACGGTGCATTCTTCAGAGTTTTCCAGTTGATTCTGAACGTCGTCTCTGGAGGTTACTATGAGTGTTATCCTGAGCCTGGTGGAGTGTTGCTGAAAGACAGTGAGTATGCTTCTTAAATCTACAGAATAAATGTTTTCCGAAACGATTAGACATCTCATGTTGTGAGTATGAGTCTATTAAACTGCCATCATCATCCTTTCATCAACATGATGTCAGCTGTGCCACACCATCCACTTCCTTATACCTCTGCTGTCCCTCGATGCCAACAGCTCTTAAGCCAGAACCAACGGTCACGGCCACCGCCCAACCAGGGCGTCACCAAACGTCCAGCACCACCCATCACAAGGAGGGGTGAGAGGCTAAAAACACACCCTTCACTGTGCTCGTTACTGAGCGCTCAGGGCCGACCAACACTGCACAAAACACACAAGAATTCTTCACATTTCTGCTCCTTGTCGCAGCCCGTTTTATTTATCCATCTTGGAGGCCGACACACCACAGAGTCAGACCCACAAAGCATTAAGGGGATTCCCAGACATGTTTTATTAAACCCCTCTCCTTGTGCCCTCTCTCATCTGTTAATCTGAGTCATCCCACTCTCCCCTTCTGTTTTCTCCCCCCTTTGCACTGTTGGGACATGGCGGTTGTCTCACTTGCCCACCCTTTACTCTGCCTTCCTTGCTTGTGTTCTGCGTCCTTCCACTCCCTCCCTATCTTGCTCTCTCAGTGAAGTACACCCCTCTTCTCATTTTCTCCCTCTGTTTTCCACAGTCAGCTCCGCTCTGCCTCCTCGTCATCTTTATTCTCACTGATGGAGGGGTGCAGAGGGGAGATATACGTGGGAAGCACATCTGGGTTACTCATGTGCAGCAGTGATAGGAGTGTATTGTGTGGGCGGATGATGTCTGTGTGTGTTTTCGTATGCATATGTTTGTGTGTGTGTACGCGTGTGTGGGGATGCGTTGAAGTGGAGCAGCGATATGGGGTAGCAGCAGCCACTGGGGCTTCAAATGAGCCTCCCCCTCCACGTTGTCTTAAAGCAGCTTAGCACTGCATCTCTCTGGTTTCTCCTTCTCGCTCTCTCCTCCTCTTCCTCTGTGCCTCTCACTCTGTGTTGATGTCTTTCACTGGCTCATCGTTGCATGACTATTTCTAACCACCACAGTCCAGAGAGACTTGGGCAAGATGCTGCATCCTGGGGAGCTGAAGGCTGTACGTGAGTGTTTGTTTGGAGAATAAGGCAGCAGTTTGCATGTCAGTCCGTCCACTCTGCAGGCTCTTGTTTCATGTCGGCAGAGGTAATCTATGTCTTGTGATTTTTTAGGGCATGTAAGAGGAGAAATATTGGTTTTAGAGGAAAATTGCTCCGAGCTGTACTGCCTCATTAAGAGGGGTCATACATATTTAAGGCTTTAAGATTTGGGCCATGCAGTAATCTGATTTGCAGCTTAGCAGGGATGCAAACTCATAACGCAAGGCAAATCAAAAACTATCGGCGGGTAAGGTAGCTAACACGCTCAGAGGTGACATAAATTACTTTCAAAAACAACGAAACAATCTCCAAAATGCCCCCTGCTTCTCCAGCACATGGAGTTTGGCTAAAATAAGGTTGAAGAAGCCTTTTTTATAAGATTTACTGTAAACATAACTGCTTTATGCGCTGGGTTGATATTGGCTACTTCTGAATAACCTGTGGATGAGCATGACTCCTGGCCAATCACAGAGCTGCAGGTGAGTCTTATGTATGAGTGAGAGCAGTGGAAAATACAGATGATCTGACAGCTTTTATTGTGAACGTCAACATGGAGAAATATTGGAGTTATGTGTGTGGAAGGAGGAGTACAGCCTGGCAGGACTATACACAGACGAACTGTCATTATCTTGTGAAAACTCATCATTATCACTTGGCCCCTGAATGTTAAGAGGAACAAAAAAAATGTGTTTCACACACTGGATGTTAACAGCCAAGATTAATGCTGTAACTGGTGTCTTATTTGTAAGATAAGTCTTATTTTATGATTATTTGTTTAGCAGTTTTAGTAATGTAATGATGTCATGACACGCCAATCTCATAGTAAATAGCAGCACTCATCAACACCCTAAAGTCTGAAAATGAAAATCAGAACTTAAACATAAATATATAAATACTGATAAAAAGTTCATAATAAACATTTTTTATGTATCTTGCAGATTACATGTTAAACTGAATACATACAGTATCTGTATTTCTTCAGCAGGTAAAGTGCATGAACTATTTCAGAGTTGGGTCTAATGCTTCCAGAGAGCAACAGAGTTCAGACCCAGAGTGACACAGTCGATGTGCCTTTGAAGCTGAGAAGCTTGTTAGTGCAATGTCCACCATCAATGAGAGGCGATTACTCAAGCAGGAAACCAAACTGACAGCGTATTTCTTTGCAATGTGTGTTTTCCAGCCAGAATATCTGTGTTTGTTCACGAGATCGGCCGTCTGTGGTCCTGTGTTTGTATTTCCATCCACGTATAAAGTCCAGCAGCTCGGAGAGCACGTGTGTGGGAATGTGAGCAGAGGCGTGCTGAAAACGCCGGCTAGCTGACGTTGAGTGGGCGCGATTGGTCTCGGCAGGCTGTGTGTGCAGCTAGTGGGGCGCTGAAGTAACGGCTGCTGGCTGGTCAGCTGACAGCCTTTAAGAAGTGAGGATGAGTTTGGAGGATGAAGACAAGCACGCGGTCAGGTTTGGTTAAAGAGTGAGATGCTTGGTTTTCTGATAACAGAGCTTCTACAGTATGTATGCAATGTTTGACACCAAAAGCTCCCTGCGTGCTGTTAGACAGTTTATTGTGCCCCTGTCAGAGCGGCCGTTGACTCGTAGCGGTAACATAACACTGTCTGCATCAGGTTGGAGGTGGTCACTTTCTCATGGCACTGCCCTTTCCACCGCCACAGAGCAGATCTGCTGTGAGTAATTGAGCTGTCTGACACATACTGCATACTGTATGTGGCTCCATCAGGGAAGTGACGGCGAACTAAACGGCACATAGACTTGTTGCCACAGTCCCGTGTTCGTACAAAGACGTTCTCGTCCTCTTTGAACATCTGTGGTTTTAAAAAAGACTCTTCTAGTTTTATTACATGTTAGATTACAAACCCCTTTGGAGAATACTGCTTTATGTTGCCTTTCTTGTCTTTGGCCTTCAACAATCTGTAAAAGCTTAACATCAAGATTAAACCACTATCATTTTGTTTGTCTCTAACAATGCATCACACAAGTGTTAGCCACTGGCATTCTGTCAGCGCCTAATGGGAGCTGTAAGAAAAATAATTTGTGGACAGAAAAATCCCAGAATCATGTTTCAGCTTTTCAGAAACACTAATGAAACAACCCTGTATAACAATGAGATACAGAAGCTAGTGGAACAAAGAGACAGGAGACAGGGCTTTGCACCTCTTTACAGCTTCTGTCTCTGTTTCCACAGTTTGAGTTTAACGCATCTACAAACACAAACGAGCACAGATTTAAATCCGAGCACGTGCTCTGATCAGTGCTCTGACGCACCTTCATCCCCGCTGACGCATGGCTGATGGACGTGGTTTCAGAGGGAGGATGAAAGTCAGGATACAGCACGCACACACACACACATGCACACATACACACACATGCACTGCTACATGCTATGAGGTCTAAAAAAAACACAGGAACACATCGAGCACCATAAACACACACACACACACACACACACACATGCGGTGGTAAGTGTCTGTCCTGGCCTTCAACCTCTTGTGTGGCGCATCATACCCAGGTGGCCACCCTCTGCTCTGTGGCTGACTAATGGCCCCGGTGCAGCAGCACGGGACCCCATCCATCACAGCTATGCAGGGGATGTCACATGAGCAGGTATATGCACACACACGCACACACAAATTCACAGCCATGCATGTGTGCTGGAAAAACCCACACCAAGTGTGTGAGTAAGGCCTTTGGCCAGCGTGTGCTGCCAGAACAGTTTCAACATGCTTTGACTGTACCCGTCTGCGGAGCTCTACTGGAGGGATGAAACAGTATTCCCTCCTCCGATGCTTTGATGATCGCCCTGAAGCGCGCTGTCTAACACGTGGGTCTGAGATCTCCCATAGGTGTCTGCTTAGGCTGACGATGATGATTCTCAAGGTCACAGCATATGATTCATCATTTTCATGCTCATGAAAGCGTTCGGTGAACCTTGTGCTCTATGGATGGGGAGGCTGTCATCCTGGAAGAGACCCCTCCCATCAGAATAAAATAATTTGATGATCACTCAGAACAACCTGGATTGGTTTGCACGACTCTTCCCTCTAAGTGGACAAGTGACCCCAAACCACCAGCAAAGTGCCTCCACAGCCTAACAGATCCACTGGATCCCCTCACTGCAGCGGCCAAACATTCAGGCCTGCACCTCACACATACACTCGCCCACTTGAGGAGAAAATGGTGAAGGGTGACTCATCTGATCTCTGCAGACTGCTGCTGATGGTTAGTGGCCCAGTGAACTCTCAGATGTGCATTCATCTCTGTAATGAGGGGCTCATGCACTGCAGCCCTGCGATAACATCCCTAATAATCCCTCTCTGTGTAACTGCTGATGGACTGTTCTTGCAGATCTGATCACGTGCTGCATTGATATTCTCACCTGAGGAAGAGCTGCTTGTCTCTTTTTCCGTACATATCCCAGTAATAACGAGCGTCATCGTCATCAAATGCACCCCGCTGATCACAGTTTCTGATCCTATTGATGTCTCTCCATGGATCTAAATGCAGTCACTGTTCCTATTGAAACATGAGCCAGTTGAGCAGCCTTTGGGACTGAAGCTCCTGCCATCTGTGCTCCAACAATGAACCCTTTTCAAAGTCACTTACATCTTTTCCTGTCACCATCATGATACATCAGAACAGCTGTGCCTGATCAGCATTTTCACGCCACAGAGCCTGATGGGATGTTACCTGCTTCATCGTACCACGCAGCTCACACGTGATAGCATTGACATCCTCCACGTCTTTGTTCACATTTTTCCTTGAATTTGTCACCAAAAGGCAAACGCATCATGCATAAAAGATCAAGTATTGAAATTTCAGCAGTGTTTGGGTAACAAGAAGAACAGAAAGTGGGTCACGTTTGTGGAGAACAAGCTGCGTGTCATGTCACTGTTTATCTGCTGTGATTGGTTCTATTCCTAGCCCTGTGCGTTTGTTCGTCAGCTGGCATGGGAGTCATTTATTACCATTTGCCTTGTCAGTCGAGCCCCGAATCCCCTCCATCCATCTCCCAGAGCCGGCAGCACTGTCCTCCTCAACCCCCCGTCCCGAGCCCTCGCTGCCTGCATAACTCTATGCTCAGCATTCAAACCTGCAGCTGAGGAGACACACTCTGATAACTATTCAGCAGGCGCCACGCCACACTATGAGCCAGGCTAGCATGACACGAGATGGATGGCATTGGAGTGACTGAGAGGGAGAACTGGAGGAGAGAGCAGGGAGGAAAGAAGAAAAGGTTATCAGAGGGTAAGATACATAAGAAGAAGAGGAGAAGGGACAGAGGAGGAAGATGACAGAAAGAAGAGAGAGATGAGAGGAAGAATTCCAGCCGAGGAGAAAAATGGAATAGATAGACTGAAAGAACATGGAGGTGGAGGTTGGTGGTGGAGAGCTCAAAATATTGAGATGGAGCCCAAGATCTCCAAACACAACACTAATTGGAGCAGAGTTTGACACGAGGCTGACGTCTAAAAACTTGTGCATCTGCAGTTTGGCATTGTGTTTGGGAGAGAGAGGCGGATGTGGGGAGGGAGGAGAGAGGAAGAGGAGCAAACAGGAAAGTGCAAACTAAGCAGACATCACAGGAGTGAGAACGTGCCCAGACAATGTGAACGCTCTGTGACTGGTTCCTTCTGGGATCTTATTAGCAAATCTTCAGATTTCAAGGTTTAGCTTTGATTTCTTTCAGCAAAACATGATCACCGTCACCCTGGAAGACGGATTTCATCAAGCCAACTTCAGTTTGTGGTCGTTGCTGATATTTCTGCTAATTAACATGAAAGTAGCCGTGACACAAATCAACACTTGTTTCTATTTGCTCCATCCAAATCTAGCAAAGGACATCATGTGCTTTCAACTAATATGAATCATGTATCATGAGTCTTATTCATGACTGCTTAAGAAAGAAAAAAGCAGGTCACCATTAATTATCAGTCTTGGTACATATAAAAAAAAAATGAAAAAAGACTGATATGAACATACTTTTTTCTCCCGTTCAAACAAACTGATGTAACCACAGAATCCATCAGAAGTGAAGATGCTCGTTGATGCTCGTTGAAACGCCGACGCCTTTTGATTTCTATATTAGCCCACACTGATGAGGTCAGCGCACATCTTCACTGCATGACGGGCATCACCGCTGTCCTATTTCCAGCAGAATGCGGCAGCAGAAATGTGTAGAACTGCTAAAGAAAGGCAGCAATTTGAAGCAGTTAGCGACCCCGTTAGGCCCGACAACCAAACCTTAACGATCTTTTACACGTCCATGCTGCACGAGAGTCGTTTAGCTTTCTAGTTTAATCGGCGCCTGTGCATATACGTTGGCACCCTTTACCGAATTCCCCGCTGGGATCAATAACGTTTATCTTATCTTAGACTAACACTTGATTATTGGCCCAGTAAAATGACACAGGCCCACAGAGAGCTCATTACCAGCTTAGACGTAACTGCATGCCAATGTTTCGAAAGCTAAATACAGTGGTGGGAAAGTGGCTGAAACAGATGTGCTGGACGTGTGCGGAGGGCTGGTGTGCTGGTACCATGGGCCACCTCGTTGTGCTGTTTGCATGTCTGCTGCTGACGTGGCCCCTCCATCCAGGCTGTGGGAATACTGCAGCCGAAGCCAGGAGAGGACGCACAGAAGAGCTTTTACCGACCTACTGTACCTGACAACACACTACACGACATGCTCCAGACTCTTTTTTTGAGGGCTGAGTGCTCGTCATGCAATACCATCGGGTGAGGAATGATCCCAGAGTGAATCGCGCTGAGAGGTAAGGCCAGGTGTTCAGGTTCTGCATCTCTCATCAGTAATTAAGACTGGAACCCTCGGGCCTTCACACCCCATAGAGGAGAAGCTGGAGAGGGAGAGAGAGGGAGGGGGAGTGCAGACCGGGTCTACTCCTGCTCAGCTTTGAGATTTGTGAAGCGTGACTCACACCATTCCCTTGTCCCATTTATACTTATCTCTGAAATGCATAGTCACTGGCTTCTCTGTCGAGCTCTCCCCCTTCCTGGAATCCATAACACTTACATTCCTGAAAGTCACCAATTTCATGAGACTGCACACAGAGACTCAATCGTCACTGCTCCATTACCACCAATTTCTCCTGAATGCTGGTTGAACAATTGGAGTTTTCACACATGTTAAAAACTATTAGTTGTGGCGTATAATATCATTTTCTTGGCTGACTTGGAGGATGATACAAGAGTGCGTCAGAGCCGGGAGCGACATCAGTGTTTGAGGTGTATTCTTAGATATGAAAGCGCATGCAAGCTCGCTCTGCTTGCTAATGAAAGCACTCTTCTCTGGAGCAGATGCCTCCTCGCCTGCCCAGTTCAGCTTGCTTTGTCATTTAGGTCCCTGAGTGAAACACGAGTGTATGTGATGAAAAATAGAGCTAACAGAGGGGAGCACGGTAAGACGTCATGTGCACAGCTCACACCAGCCTCTCTGTAGCATATGACTTTCCTGAAGCTCACACCTGCTCTGAGGACTCCATTACAGTCATCATATGCATGTTTTTTCTTATATAGCAGCTTAAAAACATATTGTTCCTAAAAGCAGAGCATCGTGGAAGAGCAAATTTCATTACAAGGAGAAAAAAGTGGAGGGAGAGCACTGGGGACAAGAGTAATTTCTATGTGAAAAGCTGAAAGAGTGGAAAAAAGGAGAGCACACACACATTCGTGCGCCTCCTAATTCGTCTCCCAGAGGACAGTGTGGCCTGGATCACCTCATGCAGATGGTGCACAGTCAAAACACTGCAAACACACTCTAATACACACACGCTGGCATTTCACATGTGCATTTGCTTTGCTTAAATTTCGATTTTTAATAAACTCCCAGCATCCTTCCAACTTAGTGATCCGTTTTTCATTTGATAAAAAGAAACTGAAGAGGATGGGCAGAGGAGACGCTCGCTGTCCATCTGCTAAGAGGTAATTATTAAATTATTGAGCCATTCAGGGTATTTAAACTTTCATGGCCAGCCATTAGCATCCAAGCCAGCAGAAGTAGACTGGAAAAGGCAGCGTGCTGCCCTGGCTAGTGGATGAACAATATGGGGAGATGGGGGATTGAGAGAGAGGGAGGGAGGGAGGGAGAGGTAGCAAGTGGAGGAGGCCAGTGAGGATGAAGATGACCTAGATAAACATGTATTGCACGACATTCTCTCCTCCTCCGCCTCCTCTTTCTTTACATCCTCTTGTTTTTCGTCATGTTGCCTCACCTCCTCCTCATTGTCATCATTGCTATACTTTTCCTCCTCTGCTGCCCTCCCCACATCCTCCTCCTCCTCCTCCTCCTCCTCCTCCTCCTCCTCCTCCCCCTCTGGATGAGTAAAAGTGAACACGGCATGGTCTCACAGAATATAACATGAGCTGGGCTGCACGTGGCTGTGCTATGCACAGTACCTGCCTGCTCATCCTGCATGCCAGTACAATGGGAAGGAAAAGGGGAAGTGGAGGGCTGGAGTGAGAGGAATGGAGGCTGGAGGTAGAGAGAAGATGGTCAGGTGGTCCGATCATTTGAATAGAAACACTGGTGATTCATGGGAAGTGTGGGTGTGTGTGTGTGTGCGCAGTGTGTTCTGTGTGTTGTGTGTTTGAATCGTGCCTGCTTTACGTGCTGTGCACCTTGCTTCACACGCAGTTTCAGCCCGAGTTAATACTGACGCAGTATGAGGACTCTCCCTGTCATTACATATGAAGATACACACACACACACACACACACACACACACACACACACACACACACACACACCACACTTCCAACTGAATTATCATTACAGGCCTATCCAAAGTTTCCGCCTCCTCTTCTTCCTTCTTTCTTCATGTAATAATAATGGATTGTGTCAGAATTTTAAACCTAAGCCCAGTTTAGCTTTTTTACCCACTAAGTCTCACTTTTCAGGATTTTTGTGGCATCCACGTGTTAGTGCCCACAGATGTACCTACCTCGCTGAAGTCCCCTCTCAGGACATTTTCTCCTTATTCTGGCACAGTTCCATTCAAAATGTTCACCTTTCCACTGTAAGGGTTGACGTTCTGCAGCACCCACACATTTTCTTTGAAAGCTGTGCCTTCCTGTCACTCACATGTGTGTTGGACTGAGGTCAAAAGGCCACAGGCTCTTATGGCACCAATCAGCACAGATGTGACTTACTGTAGCTTAAGTTTAAGCTTTTGCCTTTCGGCTTAACACGTGATAATATGTTAGCGGAGTGCTAACCCTGCAGCACGTTTCCACATGGTGGTGGTGGCCTACCATCACCTCATTCATGAACCATATGGTCCATCATCCCTTGCTGAAGGTGAAGGTTCATGAGCAATGGATCTGAGCAGTGTCGTATTCTTTTCACACTGACGTGAATCAGTTAGCCAAGTGGTTGAGCCTGTTTAAAAGGCTTTTGGTCACCTCAGTGTGAAGGCTGCATGAAGGGACCGGAGAGTCTGCTGCAGAGTTACAGTATATCTCAGAACTTATCTGGAGTGCTTGTGGATCCCTCAGGGAGAGGCGGAGGAAGCTGCACAGGTAAAGGATGTAGAGACTACCCTGAAAACCCTTTTATCACCATGACTCTGGCTCCGAGTCTGAAAATTCAACCAGACCAGAGCGCCATGACGGAGCAAAGATGAACGAAATAAGGCTGTTTTTCATGGCAGCCAGCTCAAGTGTGATTGCTCCTAACCAACTGTGACAGAGAGTGAAGCATAAGGGAACAGCTTGCTCTGATTATTTTCAGCTGAAGAAATGCAACAAGACGGGAAAAAAGTTAATAATTCAGCGTTTAACAGACTCATGATAGCAGGTTAAAGTGACTTAATGCCTTAATGTTTCTTATCTCAGTTATACTTTTTGTTTTTTGAGTTATTTGTACGATCAAAGGTAAAAATACACAGTATGAAAATAAGAGTGTCAAACAGCTCGGACACTATCTGCTGCAGTGTCTCATGTTGACCCTGGAGGTTACAGCCTTTAGCCTTTGACATTAATGATCACACTGTGAGATTTAAGGGGCTTTTCAGTTCAATTGCCGACACATAATGGTCCATATAATCTATAGCCCGTCCCCGGGATCCGTCACCCTATTTGTTTTTGTAATCATCAGTGCTGTGAGCCTACACAGCGAGCACCTTCAACCTGTTAATACGCAAAACGAAAGTTGATTTGATTGCCTCTATGACTAACACGGTTAAGGGATGAAACATAACGCGGCATCCATCATCATTATCCAGCAAAGTCATGTTTGACAGCCTGAATGAGCTACTCCAGGAAATTAGTGCATTGTTGTTAAGTGGCCATAATGATGCCACAGCAGTACACATGTAATGGAATTTAAGTGAAAGGTGCAGATATAACATACAGTGTGCTATACGTGATGTTCACGACACTGCTGGGGGTTCAGGCGGGCTGGGGAGTCACTTCATAATAATACTTCTATGCACACATAAACAGAACTATTGGCAGTTTTCAGTGTGTTGATGTGTCGGGCAGACAGAGGAGGAGAGAAGCTCACTTCTTCATGCTGCTAATGAAAATGTTTGTCGTGTGAGTGTCTGTGTGTGCAGTTTGATGTTACTGGTATCCGTTTCCACCGAGCTGTTTGCCTGCGCTGCAGAAAGCTTCTCTGCTGAGCTGTTACAGTAATTATTATTTACTGATTTGTAATTGCTTGTTGAGTCTCACAGGGCAGCTTGTAATCACACTCATTCCCCTATAAAGTAATTATTTCTGTTCAAACTGGGCTTGGCTGTACTGGCTACACTGGGAGCTCACGGCGCTCCACAGAGTCCAGTGCTGCTGGTCTTTTGGAGGGCATGGATTCCGTTTTCATTTAGTTTTCCCTGCTCAAGCTAAGCCAGAGAAAGATGGTCACCAACGCTGACCTGAAGCCAAAGACGGGAAGCGCCCACATGTTCATTATCCAACCAAAACAAGGATCTTTCAGGACGTGTCACTCGGTGCTCTCGTTGTCTGCACGTTATTAGGATCCAGTAACTCCAGCCTGAGCTAAACTTGCAGGTATCTTCTTCTGTTCAGCATGAGAGCTCCCTCCTCCTGCTTCACAAAATAAAGCTGTCAGTAAACATTATCTGGGCAGCGACTGTGTTTCATCCAAAATGCACTTGACAAATCAGATTAGTGGCATATAAGTGCATCTTGCAGCGGACAGTTTTGCATACACTGACATTTACATTTCATGTCTTTTCACTTCTCCTTTCCTTCACTTTACCAGGAACAATAATGCTGATTTGTTCCTGACCCAAAACTGCCCAGTCCTCAGAAATGAGCATAACAGCTGGTGTTGATAATTACTGTGCTATAGTTGTTAACTAAGAGAGAGAAGGAAAATGGATGTGGGGGGTAGAAAGAGGGAAAACAGCCAATGAGAAAGAGAGAAAAAGGCCTTATAATGGCCTGTCAGCAAATGCTAAAGGATGGCTATTAGTGAAACACCACTTTGCAACTTCATCAATATTTCAGCGGCATGTCAAAGGCTGAGCACCAGCCTCCCTCTCTCCCACAGCTCCTCTGCCTTCCTCTCCTCCTCCTCCCCTTTCACTGGAGGGGTACGAGGAGTAAAAATTTAACCATAGGCATAAACAGGTGAACGGGAGTCGGACCCTTGGCCGAATCTGTACGCGAGGAATCCTGTGCACATTAACACACAACATAAAACACACACGGAAACAACACAGTCATCCTCTTTACCGAAGACTGTTCAGCCTCCGGACAACCTCCCGTGACTCAGTCCTGACCGGTCCAGCTGTGTCGTATCCCAAACTGTGCGCCTTCACGCTGTAAACAAACCTCCTCGCTGCTCCTTCTCCTCCTCCTGTCATCGTTCCTCTTCACCTCCACTCGTCAGACTTTGCTGTGTGCACACACCGTAGAATCTGAGCCCAACTTTTTTTTCTGGATCTCTTATATTCTTAATCCTTATCGATTTGCCTGCAGCCACTTTGGGACAGGGCCGCCCCCAGTGAATGAGAGAAATTACCTGCAACACTGAACAAATTAAACAGTCATTTGCTCTGAGCTGAAGCCAGGCTCAGTACAGCAACCAAGCAGCAAATCCAAATTTTCTGGTTAGCCCAGGATACAAGCCCTCCCCTCCCATCTCTCCCTCTCCCCCTCAGAGGACAGATAAGCACCCTCCATTGGAAGGCCTTAGCTGTATTTACGACGGCTTGTCTCGTAGGGATTGGGGATAAAAGCGTCAATCCTCTCTAATTGGTCACACCTATGCTGAGAGGGACGTGGCAGGTATTATTCAATAGGCAAGGGGCCTTTCATCAAGTCAAATTATTGAATTGGCTGGGCTCAATCAGTGTGGCAGTGAGGGGAATAATTGTGGCTTTTGATGGGGATGAATACATGCACATGCACTTAATCAAATGTGGGTGAGCTCGCACACGTTCACGCCGTCTTACGAGGACGGACAAAAAAAAGAGCATACAAGCACATTGTTCAGAGTATGTCCAAAGCACAATCACAGACCTCCAATCAGCTGATCGAAGAGGGAAAACAAACAAAGACAAACAAAATAATCAGCTTCCATTAGTCCAGTGATTAGCTGCACATTGTAATCTAACGTTGTAGGTCAGACACAAGAAATACCATAAAATATTCATGAGATCCTTCTGGATGTTTGACGAACCACTTATTTTTAAAAAGGAATGAAGTCAATGGGCAGTTTAACCATTAACACCTCCTCCAAGAGTTATGCTCTTAAATCTGCGTGACCCTGAAGTAAAGCAGTGAATGTTCACAGTTAAAATGTTTAGAGCGTGAAGGTTGAAGGGATGTAGACAGTAAGATGTGCCTGTAAGCACAAGTCAAAAAGGAGGTAAGTAAGAGAAATCAATCAGGAGTAATTAGAGCAAGAGTGACGAGTAATTACAATCTGGCATCTCAAACCTGTCAGATCTGTTACTAATTAAGAGGACGTGTGCAGAGGTTACTGTAGGATTTCTCCTCATGGTTTTTAACGGATCCTGTGAGCATCAGGTCTACACGGCAGTCGACATCGTGCAGTTAATCCAACGCAGCTTTTTGTAAATGATGATCTACCCGATCATCACGCACGGTTCGTTTGTTGTGGTGATTAATATTCTGGGAAACGTTTCACCGTGTTTGTCACGACAGTAAGAAGCCGATTCTGCCATTTATTCACAAGTTAATTCAGCTGATCTGGTGCTACTGTTCCTTTCACACCGTCTAATGTACGTTCACGGTCATCTTATCATGTAGCTGCCACCTACAGTATGTTTGCTGATGGCTAATGTGAGTAGAAGCAGAGCGACGGACTCATGAACACATTACACCTGTTCAAAGGTTCTTCTCACACCAGGTGGTCTGTTGTCATTGTAATTATATTCCAGCTCTTTGTTGAGCACAAAGCAGAACTGTGGTATCCAAAGTATCCTGAACCACAACCCATGCATGTGTTTTTTTAACGCTCAGCCTTTGAGTCTATCTGCTGTCTCATCTGGCTCACATCAGTATAGTTTTCACACTCACCTCTGTTTTAGAATAAGATCCGAAAATCCCCCAAGGACGGCATTTTTAGAGTAATTGATGACACAAAGCAGCGTTGTATAACGCAGAGGAAGAGTCAGACTTGACTCCACCACATCCCCACCAGCAAAGATCGTGTTCCAAGTATGACATAATTCAAAAGACAGGCTTGGAAGCCAGACAAGTGTGGTGAAAAAAGAGAAGAAAAAATCAACATACCCATGAAAAAATCTATTATAATGCAACTACAGAGTTCAAATCATGTTTGATGTCTCAATTAGTCGGTAAGATCTGGCTCAGAAGACTCTTTCTCACTGCTCTCTTCCTTGCTGCTTCTGTGCAGCCCTAAATTGGCCAACTATGGAGGAAGTAAAGTTCAGCACCACGCTGGGTGGACAGCTCCCTCACATCATTACTCTTATTTCAGCTGAAACACGCAGGAAGACAGAGCGCAGCCAATAAGGAGCGCCGCCTTGGCTGGAATCACCACTTCAGCACCACACAAAGTGG
Source organism: Chaetodon auriga (assembly GCF_051107435.1). Lineage (NCBI taxonomy): Eukaryota > Metazoa > Chordata > Actinopteri > Chaetodontiformes > Chaetodontidae > Chaetodon > Chaetodon auriga. The sequence continues at coordinate 26,609,990 of NC_135084.1, read as the reverse complement.
ACAGCTGCGGTGGACTTTCAGCACTCTGGACAGCTCCCTGAATGTTGTAGACCACAGCTGTCCCTTCACTAATTACAGGCGACTGAAACAGCAGTAATTTGGTAACATGCGACAAAGCTTCGCAGAGGAGACGTTCGTCTGGATTCGACTGGAGGCTGACCTCAAAGAGCCAGCTGAACGCGGCGCGGTGGGTCGCCATGAGCCCTGCCAACATTAAGAAGGAGCAAGGCGAAAGCACAGAGATGCCAGCGTGTAGAGCCTCAGTCGGTTTTTAACAAGCCTAATAGTCTAAAGCCCTGCAAGCAGCCAAGTGTCAGAAATGATGGAACAAACAATATACTCCACCTGCTGTGGGAGCTTTGCCAGGGGAGGGTCAGGATGGAACAGCTCCAGGTTCACTCACTGAAAACAAGGGTTTATCCTCTTTGGAGCAGGATGTTTGGTGACATTGTGATTGAGACAGTTCAAGAGAAATGCTCATGGATTATCTGAAATGTGCGATTCATTCTCTGAGTGTGCTCAGTCATTTTCATGGTAATTTGTTCATTATAATCACAATTTTCTTGTTTGTAATTCCATTTTTTTTCAAGGCTATTTTACTTTTGGCATTTCTGCTTTATTTATTTAGATAGTGGCAGCTGGACAACAGTCAGCATTAACCAAAATGAAGTACAGTGAGGATGCACACACAGAAAATGACAATGAATGTCCTCATCCTCTGATCGTGACCTTTACAGGTCACACATAAACGTGAAAAGTTAAATCTGGTTGTGCTGATGTGTCCACTGAGAAATCCTCAAATGTACAGAGAGAAATATGAACATATGAATTTCATAACAGAGGAAGAATTAAAATGGCAGAGCGGGTGGAGAGCAATGAAGAGCTTTGCTATCAGAGCAAGATGGGAAGCGAGAAAGTGACGGAGAGGGAGTGTTAGTCAGAGGAGATTTGGGCGGCGGTGGAGAGGTGTGTGTGGGGGAAGGACTCGACCTTGAGGAACGATCAGGTGGTGCTGAGGGCTGGAGAGGGCCAGAGGACCAGCTGGGAGAGCTGTTTAATCGTCCATTGAAACAAGGCCCGCTCACCCTCTCGACAGCGCCGCCCCGGGCCTCCCCCAGCTCGCTAAGCACCCGCGGGACATCTTATGCACACACCCAGCAGCTCCAGGCAATCTCACACTCACTATTTAGAAGTTTATATCGTCCTCCTCATCTCTCTTTATCTGGCCTGAGTAATGCTGGAAAGGGTCCAGTACCACTAACAGCTCCAGCACTCTTAGTTCTGGGAACAGGAATAAAGTGATAGTCTGAGCACACACTGCAGCTATAAAAGAACACAAGTTTTTTTTGGGATCATCTTCTCAGTGAGCTAATCCAGTAATAGACAATAAACATTAGAACTGATGAGATGCCAAGAGTACTTAAGCATGCATTGGAAGTAATATGTGAATATATAACTTGCACATTAAAAATGTGTCTAAAGCAATATGAGCACAACATATTCAACGTTTCTGAAGGATTTTAGCAACATTTACATACAAGTACACAGAATTTATTGGGGATATGTATCAGCTAGCGTTAGCAACAGCTACTAATATTTATTTATTGAAGTAACTTTGTCTTAAATAACTAGTCTGGGGCTGCTGTCATGTTTAATGATGCTCAGGCTGCAAAAAGTAAAGAGTTTACATAACACCGGACGCAGAAGAGTCCTGTGCTTTCGGGACTTTCTCTCTGGAAGTGGATGGTTAAAGTAGGTATTTTCAGAGTACTTTTGCACAGTGACACATGCACACAGTCAAGACAACCGTACGAGCTTTGAATTGAGTATGGTGGTTGTGTATAGATGAGGCCATATCTCTGATTCTTGTAATTCTTTTGTGGTGTGTGTCAGTTAATCTTTCATCCCAAGAATAAAATTCATGTGTTGAACTTCTCAGAAAAGCAAAGCTGATGTGGAAAAAACCCACATCATTCTGAAACATAACGGATCCTTGAAGCTTGTGAGTGTTATCACTCATTTAAAGACATACAGTATACAGTGATAACACACACACACACACACACACACACACACACACAGAGCAGCATTGCATGATTATACCCTACTGAGTAAATTGAGAAATTACATAAGCATTGGATTAACCTCCCTGTGTCACACTTGGCTCTTAGATGGGAAATGTGCTCTGTATGTGTTCAGCTGTGTGAAGGCATAAACACGATCCTTCGACTGAACCCTTGATGGTCGCTCGGTGAGTGTTTTAATCAGGGTTATCAAAAGTCCTTCATGCAAGAGAAGACTTTGTTAAAATAGCCGTCACACTTCACGTAACCTGGAATAAGAGCTAAACTCGCGTGGCTGTCGGGAGGTGCATCCTTCCAACACGGTAACAAGATCGGAAACTTTCACCTCGGAGTTCAGCGCGTGATGAGCAGCGAATGAGACACTGCACCTCCTCTCCATCGCCCTCCCTCCTTCCCTCGCTCCCTCTGTCCTTCCCTCACTTCTCTCTGCTGCCGTCGGTGTGACATTTACCACTTCGTGCCACTGTTCTCTCACTGCAGCCTCTGCTTGTACACTGACTCGCTTCCCTCTCAGTCCTTCTAAGTGCCTTCATTAGCACTCGTCTGTCAGTTAGAGAGCGCTGAAAACACTCAGTCTTTGGAACATGCAGGGACGCCCACACACACACTCACGTGCACATCAGCTTTGAGTTTATTAATGAATGAAGGAGGTTTGGAGGAGGTCATCTTAAATTTGTACTGCGTTCACTGAAGGGAAATCTGGAAAGGTCAAAGAAGTTTTTAGGCTTTCTCTTTTCCTCAGACGGTTTCTGTTTGCTCTGAAACAAACTGTCTCTTCCTGTCTTTTTCTCACATTATCACAGTCCGTCCGTCTCTCTGCATCCGTGGTTCAGTTCATCCATCACTAAGACAACCACTCGGTCTCTCTGTTGTTCTCTGCTCCCTGTAGACCTCTTCAGGCACGAAGCTCCTGAGCAGAGTGCCTCTGTTAGCATAGCATGTTCAGAGTAAAGAGAGAAACTTACAGATGTGCAGTTTTCTTCTTTAGTGAAATAATGTTACTCTCTCTCTCTCTCTCTCTCTCTCTCTCTCTCTCTCTCTCTCTCTCTATATATATATATATATATATATATATATTCAGAAGCTTACTGAATATGACCAACTAACTGTTAGATGAATTCATTATGGGTACATCATCTTTTATGTGGGACAAAGTCATTCAAAACATTTCAAACATAATCGTCAGTAATGCATTGTGTTCTTCTCATGTCATTTTTCACGTATTAGTTTCATCATAATTTGATCAGGCTAGGCCTACTATTGGTGCACCAGCATCACATGACATGCCCCACCTGACGCAGCTACTTCCTGTCTCTATCATTACATATATTCTAAATGAACCAATGAACCCTTTTTGATAGTGGAGTATAAGAGATGTTGTTAAACTACTATGATTATGAAATACTCTGTAAAGAGTATAATACTCAGTAATACTCTGAAATCATTTTTGGGCCAAAGCAACCAAACCAAGACGGCAGAGAGGCAAACACTGTCAGTGGGCTGAAGCTTTTATCGCTGGTGGTTCCTCCACTGCTCTTATTCTTCTATGAACTACAGTGAAATGTTCACATCTCAATCTTTTGAAAGGGTTGGGAGGTGTAACAGGAAGGGAGGTCAGAGTGTGAGCAGAGGAGGAGAGAGGAGCAGGGAGGACTGAAGGGGAGAGAAGATAAGAGACAGCAGGTGAGGTGAACATGTGTCCATCAGAGTGTGTCATGTGGGGTCGTTGGTGCTTCTCTGCATAGTGTCACTCTGACGTCCGTGTGCCGTTCATCCACCACACTGCTGCCCTCTGGCCCGAGCAATCGCTGCATCTTATCTGAGCTCTGTGCTGTGTGTGCTCCTCAGTGTTTGTTCTGCTGCAGCCTCGTCTCTCCAGCTCTGAAGAGGAAGACCAGGTTCTGGTGTTAATGTGGGCCAGAGCGGCGTGACCGTGAGCTGAGTGTGTGGAAGACGTCTGGACGATGCTGCTCAGAGTTCAGATTCAAACAAAAAACTGAATCCTAAAGTCTCTTTTGTGCATTCCTGACTGCTTTTCACAACATCTGAAAACCAGTGATGTTCAAAAGGTTCCTAGAAGAGTTCTTGTAGTGAGAAAAGGCCGTTTTTAAAAACTGTTTTAAAGCCCTGAAGAAGACCTACAGTGGTCGAAACATGTTGGTTTTTAACAAGTTAGCCACTACAATAAAGGCTTGTTGAAGTTTCCTTCCTCGTTTGACACTTCTTCATCATGAAGAACGAAGCCACGGCAGACTGTCAGACAGACCAGCTGATGTGGAGCGAGGCGATCTCTGGCGTTTAATACAGAGCTCAGTCACAAACGTGACATGATGAAATGAGTGTCAGTGTGTTCTCGGTACTGTTTTTAGAGCAGAATACGGCAAAGCTAGAAATGCTGACAAAGCCACGTCAGAAGCAGTAGACCCATCTTGTATTTCCTTTTCCAGCCGACCTAATCCTACAGACTGAGAGTCGAAGCGTTCTGCTGCCATGTCTGAATAAGTGCTGCTGTTCACTTCCTCTCAGCTGTGCTCCTCCTTGAGGCCACTTAGTCAGTAAAATCTTCCAACTCCTTTGAAGGTTTGCTTTAGCATGCTGAGACGTGGAGATTAGAACAGGGTTTGGCATTTTGGGAGAATCCATCATGCCAGGAAGTCTGTAAACATCAAATATGCATTTACACACTAATATGCCATGAAAGCTCGCAAACCATCCTCATTTCCGCTCAGCTGCTGGCTTATGTACAGTACAGGCATAATTTGAAGGCAGTAATATACCTCAACCCAGCACCAGAGCCCAGGGGTCCTCAGCTGCATCGGTCCAAGGGCCAGAGTGTTCCTCAGCAGACAGAGCGCAGTCGGAGACTAACCAGCTGAAGGTGAACTGAATTCTGAACTTTTCGGCTCTTTGCCAGCAGCTGGCAGGTGAATCAGCGATCACTGTCAGGATGGACTGAGCTTCTTCCAAAGGTGAGGAACGTTACATGTGACTATTTCCTGAATTCATTAAGATTGTGTCGGGCGATGCGGCTCGAGGGCTGCGAGCTGACCGTCACTGCCAAACCAAGCAACTCTGTGAAGCTTATTAAAATTCAAAACTACCAAAAAACCAAGATTTTAAGTGATTGTTAAATGAAAAAATGACACATTCCTTTAAAGAAATGGTTTTTCCTGGTGAAGGCTTGAATGGTCACAAATCATACCCCTCGATCTCCCTCTCCTGAATACAATTGGATCCATAATGCAGAGCGCAGTGTTAATTAGAAAGCCAATAAAATATACTTGTTGGGTAAGATCATAGTTTTTATTCTCCTACAGCTCCATTTTATAAAGTCATGTTTCAAGACGCTGTCATTTTCAAGAAAAATAGTCTTTTAAGGTTTCAAATTAAAGAGGCGTCACTTCAACTCAGCCGTGGTTTGTTCAGGACTGCATTAGTGGAAGATTAGTGAAATCTGAATATAAATTAAACTCTGAAGCCTTTAAAGCCAAAGGAGGAACACCAGAAAACGTAGACTTAAAAAGAGGAAGAGGGGACGGCCTGTGATAGAAACATAACTTCAATACTTACTTACAATAAGTTTATAATGAGATAATTTCATATCTAATTTACTGTATTCATTCACTGTCACTGCTGCTGCTGCTGAGCTCTTCTTACCTAAGATGCTTGTGGCTGTAGGTTTTGGTTGTTGTATTGCAGCAGAATGTAAAATGCTCCTGTAAAATCTCCCAAAAATGAAAGAAAGGAGAAGAAAAAGCAGAAAAGTAAAAAGTGTTCAGTCAGTGTTCGCCGGTAAACAGAAGGCTTCTGCTGCTGCTCGCCGCCCCTGGTAAACATTATTGACTGTACTTCTTGCCTCTCGGCGGTGTCTTACACCCTCAGAAGGAGCTCCAATACAGTTGGGAGCGCAGAGAGTTCTTTTTATGTCTTTCTCTAAAATCTCCGTGGGTTGCTGCGCTCTCGGCCAAGGATGAGGATGTATTAGTCACACACATGTTGCACTCACACACGTTTGAATTGATGCCCATGAGCGAAGGAACTGAGCGGAAGCTGAGGAGCAGCTCGTCTTTGGTATTGTGAGGAATGCAGGGGTGTGTGTTTCTCTCTGCCCTCGTTTCTCATTTCTTTATTTATTTTCTTTTTAAAAGCTTGTGTTCGTTTGCTGGTGATAAATCGGAGGATTCGCCCCGACACAAAGAACACGTCATGCTTAATGAAGCTACGGTTGAGGTGACAGAGGATGTAAATCATGGAGGGATGAATGGATGAAGCCTTTCCAGGACGCCCCGTTCACACCCAACCTTGAGACTCTCACCTGCTACCGATGAGCCTGTTTACCTGTGGAATGTTCCAAACAGGTGTTTTTGGAGTGTTGGAGTTGTCTTTGAGTCGTGTTGCTGCATCAGATTGATCGGAGGAACGAGCAGAACATTGAAAGGAAAGATGATCTAACGCTACACCAAAGAACGGTCGTAGAGATAGAAACCCTACAATTTGCTGCATGTTCAGAATCAAACAGAGATGTTTAAGAAATGCGAGGGCAGGTCAGCTCTAAATGAGTCAATAAATAGATAAAATCAGAGGGAGGACAAGCAGGAAAGACAGAAAGTGAAAAGGACTGATCCATCAGAGGACACCGCCGAGCCTCGACTCATACCCTGACCCATACGGGCTTTCAGATTTTCGATTTCCGCCTGTCTTTCCGTCTCCATCGCCCTCCAGACTCTCTGAGCAGTGATGAGTTTTCATGTCCGTCAGCGCTGAAGATGACTGCAGCTCTTCATCAATGCTCCCATGTTCTGTGGTCCCGCCTGCTTCGGCTAATTCAGTGAAGACGACCACAGTGGAGGGTCGAGCACATCGCTGCAGAGCCCCCATGTGGGCTGATTTACGAGGTCAGGTAAAGTTTCTTTTGTAACTGTGCATTAATCACGCTGTAGTATTTTTATGAAGCTCATCGTGGAGGCGAGGCGAGATACCCGGCCCACCCCTCCTCACGTCAGACCACCTTTCATCTGCGGTCTGTGACGTGTCTCTGGATTGTAAACGTCTTTTAAAGCTTCGACCATCGTGCTGTTTCAATCTGAGAACAACATATTCTCCCAAACATGGAAAGAAGCGTCTGATTGGCCAGTTCAGCCTTTGAATTTGGGTGATCTGACGTAATGTTACTTTAGATACAGAAAGTGGGAAAAGTTCTCTATTCAACTCGGAAAAATGTATCCTAAAAATGAAGATTTACACAACATTGAGTTAAAAGGGGGGTGGAAACAGCACGTACGCTCACTCTGTCATTTGCTGTTGGTAGTTTCATGGCGTTCGTCTGTTATTTGAATATTAAATGGAAGGAAAGAAAAACGCAGGAAGGAGCACAGTCAGAGATCTTTTAGAAATAGTCAACAGTATCATTTGGCTCTGCAGTGGGAAAGTGTGTTCCCTTCTGTGAAAGCACAGGAGCAATGATTACAGTCATAACAGGGTGTCATTGTCATTGTGGAGGTCTGTGCTCGCACATGTGTGTGCGCTCTCCCAGAGCGCTTCACACCTGTGGTACGCACGGATTTGTTCACGGTACGTTCTGCATGTTGAAGGCAGAAGGTGCATCTAAATACAGACGCAGCTGATTGACACAAACAAACACAAACTTGACCAGTGGCTCAGTATCATGACACAAAAAGACAAAGACCGGTTCTGTCCAGATTTTACACACTTATCACTTTCCTGAGCTGGAGGTGACTTTTGCTATAAAGCCTGTCGTTTGTGAAAACATCTGTGGTCATTACTTGGTGTGTGGTCTCATCAGCAGTTTCCTCAGCTTTGTTGAGTTTCCTTGGGATCCACAAATGCTTCATTAAAGCTCAACAGACACCTGTGTTAAATCCACACAGGTGTTTTCCTTTTGGCTAATTAGACCTAATTCTGACCCGCCGCTGCTCGAGCTCCTGTTCAAACGAGTGGACGACCCCTCTGTGATTCCATCTCCACAGAAGAAATCCAGGAGTCATCAGGACACAGAAACAAACCAGCGAGTCATAATCTGAAAACTCAGCCGGCACACATGGAGAAGCTTGTTTAAACTGCTTCTATGCAGCAACAAGCTTGACAGCTTTGATTTCATTATTTCACAGGTTTTACAGAACAAGACCTTGACAGCGCGTGTGGAGTACATGTCTGTGTGTGTTACGATGCTGCTGCTGATGCCACGCCGCTGCTCTGCTTGCTTGCTGCACAAAGGTTGGCGTGAGCGGCACACGTTGTCTTGAGATCCAGGAGGAACCACACTGACAGCCACTGTTGTGTTTGTGCAGCCATGTTTGAAACCTGCGGTGTATTCTGTGGATACGAGTCTTTGCCGCCCTAACAGTCGTCTTCTTTGCAGCCTTTTGCTGAGGCGCTGCCACGTTCCTTGATTTGTGTCGTGTCTGAAGCAGCCTTTACTTCCCTCCTCGTGCAGCCACAGTTCATGGGTTGTTTCTCAGCCTCACATCCTTCCACCAACACAGAAACACATTAGAAATGCCACTCTTGCAGTTCCTCCAACTTTTCTCCCCAAATCTGGCAGAAGTGATGTGCTTTGGACCCGCGAGATGTTTTACACCCCATAAATCCTGGATATTTGGACAGTTAGCCCACTACTGCATCCTGCAGGGAGGTGGCGAGATTTGTGTGTTGTGCTTCCTCGCCCTGGGAGCCAGAAGACATGATAAATTGTCCTGCAAGAACAAACTGAGTCCAAATACATCAAAAGACTCACTATCATGTGCGCACAGGCTCAAAACACACACACACACACACACACACACACACACACACACACACACACACACACAAACATGCAGCTATGTTGGATACACACAGAACCAAGGCAGCACACAGTCACGCCCTGTGGCTGTGGGTGTAAGAGCTGGGATGATGGGATTGACATGCACTGGTGTGACTGATGAAACTTTAAAACGCTCTTTTGGCATCATGAACAAAAGCAGCCGTTTGGTTCATGAGACATGTCTGTTAACACTCTCTGATTTGATTGATGAACCCACACCGGCCATGCTTCACTGCGGCTCAGTCGTCCATATTACTATCAATCTCAATCGCAGGCAATTGTTAAGATGGCCACTGTCGGCTGCTGGACCGCGGCTTCGCTGAAATTAAGTGAAGAAAACATTTAGTCCCAGTTAAAGGGTCAGAGCGCCCAGCTTCATCCAACGCTGTGTTTTCTCACATGATGAAGTCTAACCATGCGGACAGTTTGTTCAGAAAGTCTGCACTTGTTTATGAAGAACGCTTTATGGTGAGAGCTGCTGAAGCACCGATCGGTGCTCACATGCAGAAGGGCTGCCGTGGGTTGTGTGCATGACTGGAGTGATGCTGGCTTGGAAAACACCATCTGTTCACACCAGAGTGTCATAGTACTACAGTGGAGTTCAACACAAGAGGAGCACAGGACAAAATGTTTGCCAGAACAGAAAATCGCTAACTTTCTGGTGATATTCTATCACTTACATGTTGGCTTTGTTACGATATTTGTCAGTTTGCATGTTTTCTTTCTGCCTCGTGATGCTCACATGTGCTAATGCTGCAGGCCAGTTTGTGTTGAGCTTTGTTCTTGCTGTTATATTGGATTTGTTGTTTTTTGGTAAACTATTGAGTCAGATGTTTCTATGTAATCCCATTTTATGATAAGCTAATAAAGAGTTGTTAAGAAAGAAGAAAATGCCCCAAACAAAGCATTTAATGAGTCACTGACTTACAGTTAGAGAGCGGTACTGTATATCACAGCAGTCTGCAGCTGCTTCATTGTCTTCAGTTGCCTTTGTGTTTACATTGAAACACAGCGTGTGCTCTGTTTTCCCTACATGTCTTCTTTCTGCTGCTCTTTCAAACACAAAGCTCATGGGGCTCAGAGTGTTTAAAGAGGCCTAAAAGCCTTAAAGTAGTCATCATTATTTCATCATATATGAATATATATATACGTACATATATGAAACACAAAATGGGACTAGATATGTTGTTCACTGAGTTTCTGCTCATTGAGAACCTGAACATCTGCCCCTGACGCTTCATTTCCCCAAATGAAAACTGTGAACAAACTAATAATTCAGGGAAAAATACAAACCGTCTCCCAAGCAGCAAGTGACGGCTGAGAGTTAACGGGTCACAGCAGCCGGCTGTGTGCATTTTACTGACGACGCAGAAGTGATCTGTTATGACTTCTGAAAAGTTAAGATCAGTGCAGCTTTAATATTCATAATGATGGATAAATAATCCTGATAAATGTATACATCAACCATATATTCACACATTCTGTTGTATGCAAAGTTAATGTTTCCTTCAGCTGATTTCAGAAATGAAGATGAGACGACAGTCTGCATTTTCCTGGAGCCTGTCGCCCTGTGGGCTCCATACATAAAACGGAAATATGTAGATAACATAATGATGCGCTCTTACAGTCCCTTTGATTTCATCTCTCATCCCGGGGTGACTTTATTTCATATCAGTGATTTTAATTTACATAAAAAACACATCCACATTGTTTCATGTGGGCACTTTATTTCTGTAAGCAGCAAAAGTTAAGTAAGAGTTAAAAAGCCAAAACCACAAACAGCAGACAGAAAAAAACAGGATGAGAGATGAACTGAAAAGGAAAAGATGAAGGTCACATGAACACTGACTCAGCAGCACTTCATTTATCGGTTTGTCTTTCTATAAGATGTAATGATGTCTCGATGTTTTGAAAGGGTTGGGAGGTGTAAGAGGAAGGGAGGTCAGAGTGTGAGCAGAGGAGGAGAGAGGAGCAGGGAGGACTGAAGGGGAGAGAAGATAAGAGACAGCAGGTGAGGTGAACATGTGTCCATCAGCGTGTGTCATGTGGGGTCGTTGGTGCTTCTCTGCATAGTGTCACTCTCAGTGTTTGTTCTGCTGCAGCCTCGTCTCTCCAGCTCTGAAGAGGAAGACCAGGTTCTGGTGTTAATGTGGGCCAGAGCAGCGTGACCGTGAGCTGAGTGTGTGGAAGACGTCTGGACGATGCTGCTCAGAGTTCAGATGGTGATTCAAACAAATATCAGTGTGGCTTAATGTCATTTGTTTGTGACCAGCGACAGTGCAGCTGCTTTGAAACTGATGTGGAAAGACTTGGCAGCTATTGACTGTCCATAAAAACAAAGTCTCTCTCAGAGCTGCTGTGTGTATGATCTGATACTGAACTCTTCTGTTTGTGTCACCCATTTGAAGCTACGCAGCACGCTCACACGACATGACCTGCCTAACGGCCACACACTTGTTTTAAGGCCTGGTCTTTTCCTAAACCTAACCAGGCAGTCTAAACCTAAGCAGGCTGCGACCGTTTCACAACGTTAACCATGCTGGCAGCTTGTTGCTGGTGCCTTCAAACGCTGACATATTTCGTTTGGGAATTATCAGCGATCGACCTTTTCAGTCGTTTACGTATGAAGACGTGTTGGACTTGCTCGACCGGAAGATTTTCCTCCTCTGAATGTGGTTCGCCGCGGGGACGTGAATGTGTGTGTTTCTGTGCGTTTGCCCCCGAAGGAGCACAGTGCAGATGTGAGGGGGGAGGGGAGGAAGTGGAGAGAGACGAACAGATGTGCTGTAGCGGGAGCCTCTGTTCGGTCTGATCGGACCTGGCTCTGCTGAGGCAAGTGGCCGCTCATGTTAAGCCTCTTACAGCTGATTCAAATGACACTGTGCAAGAGCTTCTGGTCCAGGTCACACAAAAATGTGCTTGTGTGCGTCCACGCGTGTGTGCTTCTGCATCTGTTTAGCTGTAAGCTGAAGGACTGGAAATGTTCATGTGAGCATTTTTTAATTCATCGTAATATGAATGTCGTACACAGGCATTAACAGGAGCGCAGCACAGAACCTCTCAGATCAGGGCAATGTGCTGGAAACAGATGCTTGTGATCAGGTAAGATGGATCAGATCAGCACATGATCTGACATCAGCCATTGATGGTTCGCTAATGTGGATTAGCAGCCGAAGAGGTACGGGAGACGCAGCTTAGAGTGTGGATTTACGCAGAAACGGCCTGTGATGGTATGGACATATAAGTCATGTATAATTCAAGTGATGAGTGCGAGGCCTTAGACCCTGATTAAAGAATCAATATGAAAGCAGCTAGAGTGATCTGTGAGATGATTCAGGATCAGGTTGGAATATGCTGTAACATCTGTATCCTACGGTACAGATGTTACATGACTGCATTCAGCACAGCGTGGAGAAATACATCAAATACACACTTCAAAAATATTTTTTGTCTAGCACCTCTGTAAGCAGGTGTCTGTGTCTGAGTCATTCCAGCAATGACTCTGTACTGTATGTCCTCACACATGTTATCATGTCGTCACACAGTGAGGTTAAACACTCATCACATACACTGAGTCCTACCTAGTTACATCCGCACAAAGGCATGTGTGTGACTGCACACACGCTCAGACAGTCAGAAACACAGCACATGCTGTAACTGTGCGAGAGACGTCAGCGTGTTTGTTTGAGGCTGTATAGTCACCAATTTACTTCTTTGTCAGCTTCCTATTGTTCACACAGACGTTCTCCAGCTGAGCCCCCTTCAGCTCCACTCGTCTGCACGCTCTCCTCGCCCTTCCTAACAAACCTTTCACTCATTTATTTACTCCTTTCTTCTGCCGGCGGTTGCTGCCAGCAGCAAACTGCTGTTGGGCCCCTTGAACCTGACAGAGCGAAGGGGCAGATAACAAAGAGGAAGTGACATGTAGCACAGCAAAGGAAACAGGGGAAACTTATTTTGGTTATTAGAGAGGTTTGAAGGATCAGAGCCTCGTGTTTTCAGTTCACATTTTGCTTTTTTGCCGCTTCATGCAGCCGTATGTAAATATCCTGCGTCTGTCAGCAACCAGACCTCCAACACGCTGATCAAAGACCGAGAAACGATTCTTATCAGTTCAGTTGAAATCGAGTTGTTTAGGAAATGAAATATACAAAAATAGCAGCAACAATGATTTCTAAAAGCCCAAGGTGATGATGTCTCCCAGTCGTTTGTTCTGCTGCAATCAGTGAGAATTTGGCACTTCTGCTTGTTCAAATGACTCAAAGTATTGATGATCACACTTTAATGAGACTGCACGTCAGGATAGTGACTGTGGTCTCCATCAGTAAGACAACACGAGTCCTTCGTCCACCTGCCTGGACAAACGCACTGAGCTGTATCTGTCCTCTGACACTCTTTGCTGCTTCCACAAATCAATGTCTGAACACATTAAAGAGAAATGATATCCCATGCAAATGCAAACGTATGTTCAATAATGGGTCTGTACCATCTGACTTCGTCTAAATAAGGCATCCTTTATCTTAACACTGCACAGCATGTTGGCCTCTTCTCTTTGGCACATCCTGTCATCCTGTCAGACCTCTGCTCAGGGTGAAGGTGAGAGCTTTCTGGTAATTACATGAGGTCATCAAACTGCACGAACCACAGGACAACCGGCTCAGGTACAAGGCAGCCAAATGAGGAAGATGTCAATCAAGTGCAGTCTGAACACCCGCACACAGTCCTGAGAAGAGGTCCAGTCAGCCAAAACAGGTAGGAGCACCTGTGAAGACGCTTCTCTCTGCAAAATCCAAGATTTAACATGTGGTCTGGCCTCATTGTACTGTTAGCTCACTGAAATGTTGATGCTAACCTCTTTTTTCAGCTTGTCATTGCATTTTCCACACAAGTATGTGTTAGTTTAAGCTCCAAGACACAAAGGATTACTATTACTAGTACTAATACTATTACTATCACTATTACTCTTCACAGCGCCATGGCTGTACTTCACCTCTTCACTGTGAAGTCATTGTAATAGAGATAAATTGTTTGGACGATGCTTAGGAAGCTGATACTGAGATATGGAGCTCAGTACATTTACTCAAATGCTGTACTTGAGTCCATTTTTGAGGTAATTGTACAATAGGAGGGCAAATTCACAAGCTGGGGGTGAATAAAATCATAACGATGAGCCGCAGCTTCACCAGCTGCGACCTTAAAATGATGAATCCAGTGATATATATTATTCTGCATGATGGGTACTTTTACTTTTGGGACTTTAAGTCTACTTCATTGTAACAGAGTACTTGTACACTGTGATATTGCTATTTTTACTTCAAGATCTGAATCTGTCTTGCACCACTGTTCTCTGGTTTAAAGATTAATGAGACCGCATGGTTATTGTATGACAGCTAAAAGCTTTCATGAAGCCGACTGGGGTGGATTTCAACGAATGCTTTATTGTGCCTGTACAAGTTGCTTTGCTGGGGAAACGTAGAGAAGCTGCTTGTAATTGTAGGATTACAGTGTATAAATAATGTTTTCCTCATACAGAGTGCTGGATGTAAAAACCTAAAATAAATAAATAAAGAGGGGAAAATGGTGGCTGCACATATTTCATATATGTTTTATTGGTTTTCCCTCCTTGAATCCTCTCTTTCTTCTCCCTCAGACTGATTCTTGGTGCAGCACCACCTCTCCTCGCCTCCCACCCTGTAAATCAGCTTGCTGCAGAAGCCATCTCTGCTTCAGCCTGTCAGATTGAGACTTTACTCCGGCTGGCTCAGGGACTCCTTCCCTCTCCCTCGGCAAACACTGGGTTAGACTCATATCATGTTTCAAGCCATTACCAGCAAAGCCGAGCCCCGGGAAGGCAATGAGAGGAGAGCGGCCGGGGAATGGAAAGGAGACGGCCATCCATCACTCGTGGCCCCCTGGTCCTCTCACTGCCCCTCCACTGAAACACTCACCAGTCGGGCCGAGGCGGAGGCTCACACCGGGTGGGGGTCACGCCGACCAGACAAAGGAAGGAGACACGAGACGAGGGAGAGAGAGCGAGTCCAGTGGATTTTATGTCACTGGAGCCTCATCTCTCCCAGCAAAGGGCAAAGAGAAAAATGAATGTGGGATGCTGTTGATGAAGGAGACTGACAGCAGAGGAGGAGAGAGCAGATGAAGAATACAAAAAAGAAAAAAGACAGAAACCACAGCTGGAAGACGAGGCCAAGCATCCGGCCGAGTGCCTGGTGAGCATGTTTGTGTCAAAACAAAAAACTGAAATACAAAATGTCCACAAATGCATTTAGAAATGTGTAAAAAATAATCTCATGATGTGACTCAGCAAGTTTACATCTCTCAAAGCATGATGGGAGCTGTAGTGCCACGACTTCAAACACTTTTAATGAAGTTTATTCCTTCATGAGGTCTGATGGAAAGCTCCAGCTACAGAAAAATGGACAAAAATGAACTTAAATCTCAACTCCATATACGTTTGAAGAGCGTGTGATATGGCAGAAAGCCCCACAGCAGCTCCTCAGTGGACCTTGTCAGCTGATCCAGAACAAACTGTGAAGCTGCTGTTTTTACTCTACCATACATTTCTTACAGTGTTGTAGAGAGACAGCTACATCTGAAATGCTGTCCATTCATAAACAAATCATATCAGATTTGTTTTGAAACGTGTGTCACACGCCAAATAATGGCACGTTTGAGCGTACGAGGGGATGAAAAAGACGCACAAACAGGCAGATTCAAAGGGTTAAGTGGAGACAGAGTCTGTCGATCAGATGGAGGTAAATTAAGGCTCAAAGACTGAGGACGATGGCGGCTGAAACGTTTGCCGGCAGTGACAGCACCTGAAGCCACGGCGCCGCTCACGCTGACAGGAACACGCAGCGGTGCATTAGTGAGATATGCTGAAGGAAAATCACCTCTGAAGTGCTCCACCATTCACATCCTTCACTCTCAAATTTAAAGTCAGCTAGCATGCATACAGCGTGTTGTTGTAATTAAATCCTCATTCCTTCAGGCAAGTTGACAATTTACTCTTGTAAATAGGTTGTACATACCGTAGTATTTTAGACAGTGTGAGTCCTTTGCTAAATTGCTTCCGACATATCTTGAAGGGATTTGCAGAGGCAGGTTGTTAATTGGTCCCATTCAATCAAAGCCTCAATGAAACACGACCAGTATAAACAATGACTTTGAAACCGAGGAGCGCTTATCTCCTCCAGGGGAGGAGCTTGGCTCCCATTCTGACTGCTGCAAGAAATGATCACCAACCTCCGACAGAGCAAAACAATATCAAACCTGAAGGCTTTGTGAGGCCAAGATTCATGGCTGCACCGCATTAATTTATGCATCTCTGACAGCAGCCTGATTGCACTGAGTCAGCTGCTCGTCTCAAGTTTGGGTGTTTTGAGAAAACTAGTAGGAGACACTGAATTGTTCCTCTGGGCTTTAACCGGCTTGTACAGCCTGCAGCTAAGACGCTCTTTGAGGCTCCTCTGCTGCAACAGACAGCCAGCTAAGTGTATACTGAATTCATCTTGTAGCCCTCAAACAGTTCACTCAGCTTCAATGAGCCTCTTCCTGAATGTCACAGGATCATGACTTCACCAGGACTCATTGCAGCGCTGCTCATAATCCATTTGGGGCTGAACAGCAGTAGGTATCGAGCGACGGCTGCTCCTTTTTGCAAGTAAATCGAAAAGCTCTTAAAACAATAAACTAAGAATCCTGCAGGATGCTTGTTTTGCTATTTTTATGTAGAGGACACACCTGTCAATGAGCGCTGTGTCCTCCTGAAAAGTTGAAATGGGCTTCGTTCTAGTTAAAACAGCAGAGCTTAAACATACAAGCAATAAGGTGCCAGCACATCTTGCAGGGATGAAAGACAAATATTAGCTGTCTTAGAGTAGAACTGCCCACATGGCTTCCCAATCTGCAGCCCAAAACTGGAGGGATGGAGATGGAGAGCAAATATTAGCGCAGTTAGAACTAGGGCTGCCAGGAGGGGCCAAAAATGCTGTTTGAGTATTATTATTCTGAAAACACGTAAGTTCAAACTGTTCCAGTGTCTGTTTCTGTGCATTATGTCCACGAGAAGGAAAATCCATACAACAGAAGACAAAACTTGTCCTTAAACATGTCTTTTAAAAGATCTGCATTTGTACTTTATTGATGCTGCTGTAATTTGGAATTTCCCCTCGCAGGACTAATAAAGGAATACTGAATTGAATTCAGTTGAATGTACACGTTACGAAATACACCAGATAATGTTCCTTACTTTTGAATTATTTGCTCGTTTGAGATTGACCTACATTTCACCTACGCTGCAGTTTTAATGTCCCGGACAAATGGGACAAAGTCCAGTCAAATATCATCTGTGTTTATGGACTATTTTCTCATGTTTTTGACAAATGGAGACAACAATTTTTGAACTTGGTCCAGTATCGAGCGAGAGCGCTGCAGCTGGGAGGGCTGTAATGTAATCCCTCCGTGAGACACCGTCAACGTACGTCCAATAGTCCTGCTTTTTGTCCGCAATCGAATGTCAGGGTTTAATTTCCAATTTGATTACATGTTCACATGTTGAACGCTTGGTGACAGCCCTCGTTAGAACAGGCCTGAAGGAGGATGTCTCTTTAACTGTCTGTAGATGTTGGTACACTGAACACTCTCTGTCATACACACCTGCATATTTCCATATACCACAGTAAGCTCATTGTTTATTAATGCAGAGCCACAGAGATTTGAGTGCAGCGTATTTCTTTACTCCCACTTTGTCACAGAGGAGCAATAACTGCCACAGCTGGACCAGGCCTCGCACGCAAGCCATACATCAATACAGCTGCTGCCCAAAATCCCCCAAATGATACTATCTGGTGCCAAATAGGATGCGGAGGAGCAGTTGGGAGGTGGTTGATCCAGCAAATTAAACTCTCAGCAAGAAGGAGAAAGAGAGAAGGGAGCAGGAGCAGAACGAGAGGAGGGAAAAAGCATTTCTGTAAAGGTTAATGTGTGTTTGGATGTTGGTTGCCGGAGGGTATCTCGCACTAATGAGTGTGAGAGAAAGTTCCAGAAGCAAGATGGCATTTGCCCTTATTTCTAATGGCAGAGGAGAAGGAGTGATGGCTGAATGGAAGGAAGAAAAGAAAGACAGAATGGAAGGATGGATTTTCATATGCTTTCATATGCTAAGCAGAAAATCAGCCTGAACCATTAGCACACACACGACATCTAGACTGGCATCCAGTCGCAAGTGACTGCTGGTAACACTGGACGCTCAGCAGGGGCTTTGCTGTCGGTCCGTCCGTCTCATTTGTTCTGCTACAAACAGAAAGTTCTCCTTTAAATTTCTTCTTCCTTCACTTCCTTCCTTATGTTTTGGACAAAATGCCTCGACAGGCCTCAGTCGAAATTGCAGGAGACACACTTCTTTTCTTCTTCTTCTTCTGTATCATCACATGTTTAAATTTTAGGTCTGGTATTAAATTTAAAGCTGCTAAGCACGCCTTCACGTGTGCACAGGGTGTACTGGAATAGCCGGAGAAGAACTTTAATGGCTTCAAGCAGCTGAAGAGCTTCATACTGGTTGCATGAAGAGCAACCTGCATTTCTTTATTGGTACATTTATTGGGGAGGTTAATGGTGCTGCAAATTTATTTAGAATTGCTGGACGACTGGATGAAACACAGGTGATACACGTAGTCAAGAGAAAGTCTTTTAAACATAAGGTCAATTATCGTCTGAACATGACATGTTTGGTTTCATATTTCTTGTGCTTAAACCGGCGACACATCACGGCGTGAATGTTCCTCCACCTTCTTATAATTGCAGCACTGCTGCATGAAATTTTCCCGTCTGCGTCAGGATGGAAGGCAATTAAAGCCATAATCCTGAACAGTAACAATCAGGTTTATGTGAGTCTCAAATTTCCTGCCAATAAGCCTGCTGTCTCAAATTGCGTGCATAGCTGTGATGAAATGGCAAGAATCCATTTGTGGTAGTAACATGGGCAGAAATCCCTCATTTCACTGAGAGTTGTAAAATCGACAGCAATTACTTTACATGACAAATGTTATATGTGTAGATTTTGTCCTCAGGGCACCATTAATACTGGAGAACACTGATGTGTGTGTTTTTAGCCTTCTATATAGTCAGCTCACCTAGCATTATGCAGCGTGCTAATACGTGGTGTTGAGCATCAGTGAAACCAAGATGGCTGTGTGATGGATAGAGAGGCTCAAAGGACTCAACAGAACACGACACACTGATGATACACTGGATTCTTTTGAGACGTTTTCAT
Source organism: Chaetodon auriga (assembly GCF_051107435.1). Classification (NCBI taxonomy): domain Eukaryota; kingdom Metazoa; phylum Chordata; class Actinopteri; order Chaetodontiformes; family Chaetodontidae; genus Chaetodon; species Chaetodon auriga. The sequence goes on along the minus strand of NC_135084.1, from coordinate 26,590,795 downwards.
CTTAAAAGTGTCGTATTCACATCGTCTGTGTGAACGTCGGGCAGCTGAACTCTTAAAGGAACGATGGAGAAAAGATGTGAAGGTGAAGCAAACGAAGCTCAGAGTGTCTCTGACGAGGTTGTGGAAAGCCTTTCGTGGCAGGGAACAAACATCTGTAACATGTTGTATTTCTCATGATTAAACAGCTGAGAGGGAGGCTTAATGGTGACTTTGTTATTACTAAGAGCAATAAGGAGAGGAGGAGAGAGAGAGAGAGAGATGGAGAGAGAGAGAGAGAGAGAGAGAGAGAGAGAGAGAGAGAGATGGAGAGAGAGAGAGAGAGAGAGAGAGGGAGAGAGAGAGAGAGAGATGGAGAGAGAGAGAGAGAGAGAGAGAGAGATGGAGAGAGAGAGAGAGATGGAGAGAGATGGAGAGAGAGAGAGAGAGAGAGAGAGAGAGAGAGAGAGATGGAGAGAGAGAGAGAGAGAGATGGAGAGAGAGAGAGATGGAGAGAGAGAGAGAGAGAGAGATGGAGAGAGAGAGAGAGAGAGAGAGAGAGATGGAGAGAGATGGAGAGAGAGAGAGAGAGATGGAGAGAGATGGAGAGAGAGAGAGATGGAGAGAGAGAGAGATGGAGAGAGCACAGGGTCAGTAGTGAAGTCACACTAATCCCATTGAAGCCCTGCTCAGCAGGTTAATGGTCTCTGTGTGCAGTGTGACGTTGGATGAGTGAGCCGGTCGGCGGTTTAAGACCAAACCTGACCTCAAACCGGATGACGTTTCGTTTGCTTTACATACAGCTGATTTGGGACGAGATATGAAATCGCTGGCTGACACACAAACAAATCCATACATGCAATCCCTCACATACGCGCACCATCCAAAACCTCATGGCGTCAACTGGTACCTGTGGATTCTGATGACTGCAGGAGGCGTGCAGAAAAACAGCGTCCATGTTTCTTCTGTTTCTATTCAGTGAGGAAGTTAAGCTGAATGTCACAGAGCAGCTGCAGAAAATGAGGCAGAGACACTCCAGAGGATGTGACAGCATTATGAGAGTAAGTGAGCTCCAGTAACTCAGATCCTGTTTGTCATGACATTGAACTGTCTCCATACAGACATAGGAAAAACACACGTCTGGTACAGCTTTATAAATGTGAGAGACATTTCCTGGGAGGTCAAAGTCGTGAAGTCAGGTCCCTGCTGAAAACAGTACAATCCCTCTGAAAGAGGACTAAAAATCTTCACAAATGAGCGTGAAAGATGTCCTCGACTCCTCCACCCGGAGCGCTCTCTGCTCGTAGCTCCTCTCAAAGTGCGCTGACGTCGACTTTCAGGCTGATTGTGTCACACTGCAGAGACGTGAGGGATTTTTCTTTCATGTTGTGGTGTCGATGCAGAATTTCAAAGCCGTACGAGGACGTTTACTCAAAGTACTTCCACATAGATAATATATAACATAGGAGAGCACACATGTCGTAGTACTACAGTGACGCGAGCTGCCAAATGTCAAAGGGAGCGCTAATAGGAATTAGACGGACGGAAGACATGTAGGTCGTTCACGGTTCAGCTGAACCTCCGTCTCTTACACGTCTCAGAGGCTGAGCGAGAGACAGAGCGGCGGAGAGGCAGACACAAGATGATCATTGAGGAGCGGATAAGAAAAGCGATGGATGTAATCTGAAGCACTGAGAAGAATCACGCTGATTTTTTATTGTTGGAAAATTAGCATAAACATTTTTAGAAATGATTATTTATTCAAGGCTTTGCACATTCTTGCATCCTTTATGGCTGGCGGGATAAAAGGTAGCAGACAAGCAGAGAAAAATGAATTCCAATTTTCATATTATTACATTTCTCTTTGCATTTAACGCCGTTTGGGAAATCAGACAACGACATGCTCATTGTTCTGGAGAGAAGAAACTCTTCATCATCACAAATGTTAGCTTTGGCCAGATATGAGTCCAGATTACACATGAAACATTAATGTGAGGTTGAAGTGCTGCTGTGACATGAAACCGAGATGAAAACCTAAAAACCCAAATAAGTTTGCAGTTTTTTAAAGATTATTTTATGGCATTTCATGTAGATAGAGACTGCTGGAGAGCCACTGGAGGTGATGACATGACATGCAGCAAAGCCTTAATACATGGTACCAATGTGCCCCAGCGTGAGCTCACCAGGTGGTTTTTGACCAGAAGTGATCATATTTGGACGGGTGGGTGGAGCTGTGAGGACGCACCTTGCTACACCTCTATCAGGACTGGATCACACTGTGACAGCAACTCGTGTGAAGAAGGCATGAGACTGGAGATCGAGACCTAATTGGGACATGTTTACTGAATTAATGACTCAAGTGAGAAGAAGAGTCATTTTCTCATACTCTTACATACAAACGGTTTGTTTTTGCAACCAGTGGAGTCGCCGCCTGCTGGCCATTAGAAACAATGCAGGTTTGAGCCACTTCACTGTAGCTTCGCCAGCAGGAGGCGGTTGCAGATTTTTTCAGTCTTTCATTTGTCTTTCCAGGAAAAATATGGCTAAAATATGATTTTTTCATTGGATATTTTATGACAGCAAATAAGAGTTTAGAAAGTTTTTCCAGGAAAACATCAACCAGTTCCATCAAAGTCATGATCAAAGACGGATTTGTTTCCACAGAAAGACGTGAGTTTTAACTCCACGGTGGCATCAAACAAACAATCTCTGCCTCGATCTTCACTCAGCATCCTCTCTGGTCTGACCAGGAGTTCACACCCTGATTAGGATGATTGACTTGTGCTGAGATAATTATCATCCGATCTAATTGGTGCTGAGTTGACGCTTCACATGTGGTTCATTATCTGAAGTGAGAAACCGACTCCCTGTCCCTGCGTCCTCACTGACAGCTCCTGCCTGTCCATCTCTGTCTACATTCCTCTCAGGGCGCCGAGCCAAGCGTGTGTGTGTGTGTGTGTGTATGCAAGCGGTTTGCATGTGCTGCACTTAGTGTGTGTTTGTGATTTGTGAAACAGAGAGAACAGAAGAGAGAGCTGGTGTTGGACATCCGTCACAGCTGACAAGTGGCGGATGGAGCGCTGACAGCTCATGAGTCTGACGTGTTCATCACCGCAGGAGCGAAGCACAACTGAACCAGACGCTGCGACTGGCTGATAAAAACAGTCCTACAAAAAAACAAAAATAGTGATGGAGCGATGCAGGAAACGTTGCTATCTGACCGGCTGCTGGACCAGGAACATCCAGTCATATTCAGAGGAGGCCAATGGCCTGAAAGGCAACACGCAGCAGTCACTTCCTGCACTGTGGTATAATTGCTGCTTTTCTGGGTCAGCTTGCATTGATCAGCATCGTCCTGCGATCACATGCATTTAAACATCATTACATTCAAACTGGATGATTATACACTGCACGACAGACGGTAGCAGCGGCGGTGAGGCGGGCCGGGAGCTCGTGGAGGTCACGGTGCTGGATGAACATCAGGAAATGTAAATCAGCGACGGTGGTTTGTTTTTCCACACAGAACAAAACTGTCATGCTTCTGTTTGATGACGGAGTCGCTACGAGGAACGATAGAGTCCCTGCTGTGTCTGACTGAACTGCTGGTTGCTTCACAGCGAAAAGTCCTGAGCTGGAAACGAACCCAAGCCGTCGACTGATTGATGGACTTTTACGTCAGCTTGTCGCTCTGGTCCTACTGCTTCCTTTTATTAACGCGTTCTTGCACTCTCTCCACGCCGCTGTCACGCCACATCCTCCACAGCTCTTTGTCTTCGTTTACTTGACGCATGCAGAAATGCGTACCTACTTTAGCAGCTCCTGTGTGGAAGGTGTGTTTTTGATGCCGGTGGTGTGTGTATACGCAGAGTGCATGCTACACACAGCCTGGGAGGACGTTTCACCTGGACAGCAACGTCTCACCACTTTACAAGCTGACTGCTCGATAATCTGTGCGGGAAACCCGAGACCCGTAGAAGGACCTCCACCAGACGAGTGTGTTCACCACCAGCACTGTGTCTGCAGATCTGTCGGCGTGCACACAACACTTACTGTGCTTATCTGCCCAACAAGAGAGCACGAGTGATTACTGCACCTGCTCAGATCAACCCGACCACGACCGTGCCTGTGAGTGTGAAAGCACAAATAAGAAGAGCAAGAAATAACAGATAAACTGTTCATCAGCTTAGGTACAATGAAAAAAAGAACCATACTGTTTGGTAACACCCTGTTACATTTTTCAGAGCAGCGATTCGAGGGAGATTTTTCCGAGTACGAATGGCCATCTGGAATTCCACACAAAGGCCTCGTCTGACAGCACTGGAGTCTGCAGGGAAGGTTGGATCATTTTTGTGTGCCACAGATGCCCCCAGTGATATTAATCCTGACTGGATCAGCCTGTCTGGCTTCCAACTGTGCAAATTACAGAGTAAGTACTATTTTTCATCAAACTGTAAGAGAAAGCAATGATAATTTATGAATTGAATGATTTTAATGACATTTATGGCTGCCATCAGATAATATGGGCTCTATTTTCTAACTACTCTTATAATGATCTTATAATACAGGTTATAGTATAAACTCCAGAGGACTTTAACTAATCCTGTCTGGCTGAACTTACTGCTGTTCCCTGTGTAAAGCGAACCCAGATCACACAGAGCTTCAGAAAACTCCAGTAAACATCTGCAGGCCATTCTGCTCCACTGTCAGACTTATGTTGGATGTGCTAACTAGCTGACAAGCAGCAGACATTCAACCCTCATATCCCATAAATAGATGTGCCACCGCCGCAGCTAGCAATTTAGCTGCTAACGAGCCAGCCATATTGTATGAGACTGCGCTCGCCACCTTGCAAACAGCTGACACTGCTAACCCCCTGAGCCCATTTCTATAAACAGCATCAGAACCACGCCATCCATCACTCGCCACCAAATCAACTCCAGCTGGGTGTAATGTAAATGTAAATGAACTGAGTGGGCAGAGAGGAGAAGATGGAGGGAGACTGAAGGCAGAGCTCACTGCTGCCGGATGAGGAGGCTCGTTTCCTTTTGCCTTCATCTTGGAAAGGTTTCCTCCAGCCAATTCTCCTCCTGCCTCCCAATTTCTTGCCTCCCTGTTATTCTGCTCTTGCTTCCCCTCCCATCCATTTTTGCCTCTCTTCATTCCTTCCTCTTTTCTCCAAACCTCACAACTCCATCTGTCTCCACTGTCTTCCTCTTGTCCTCATGGATTGCTTATTTTGTCTTATATCTCTCTTTGTCCCTCAAATCCTGACTCGCACAGCCTGTAGAGGGAAAGGAGTCCACCTGCCATCGGTAGATCTACGTCTCTTTCAAAAACACATATGCAGACAGACAACCCACCCGTTCAGCAGGCTTGTCAAAGAAAGTCTCTCTGAGACAGCTGTCAGGAATGTCCCGAGGTCAGAGAGAAAAAGCAGGAGACAGATCGAGACAGATCTGGTTGAGGAGAGGAACACTGGTGCTGAAAAAACATTTGACTGACAGAAAGCTAATTGAAAACAATTTTGATGAAAGCTGAAGTCATTTTCAGAGGAAGATGCTAAATACTGGCTGTTCCTTCTTGTTGAAATGTGAAGATTTGCTGCTTTTCTTTGTTTGAGGTCTTTGAAGATTTCACCGATGGACTCTGGAACTCGTGATTGGCTTTTTGCATCTTTGCCTTTTTACAGATCAAAAGACGAATCGAACATTTCTGACAGATAATTCGATAATGAAAATAATTTTCACCCGCAGCCCAAAAAAAGAGAGAAAAGGAGGGCAGGGCAGAAAAAAACAAGACAGAGAGATACGCTGAAACGTGTTGACAGAATGGTGAACGCTGAGCTCGTCGACGGATAAATGATGAATCTACTGATACCGTCTAGACGCAGACACACAAACACATGCTTCACGTCAGCCTCCAGAAGAGAAATGATGCAACCATCTGCCCCAAGGACACAGCTGAGAGGACCAGCATCCAGCATGACGCCCAGCTAACCAGCTTCATGTGTGCATGCATGTACGGGAGATTGAGGTGAGCTTCCCATCAAGGTGAAAGTGACCTTCTGGAAAGCATCCTATTTCCTCTGGAAACCTCGTGTGTGGTAACATGATAAGTAATGTGCGGTTTAACAGCTCTGATTTCCTGGAAGCTGGCCTCCTGCATCTTTAGACTCACATCAATGAGGCCTCCAATTGCTGTTACTTAGCATAATAAGGTATAGTGCAACGGCAGCATCCCCAAAATAAACACAACACAGGAAATCATTTTTCACTGAGCTTAACGTCCTAAATCCTCCCTAACTGTAATGTTTCCAAAATAAAACCGTCTTCCACTGACACTAAAGTCGCTGTCTCGACCGTCTCCTCTGTGCTTCTTTGTTCTATTTCCTCCAGCGTTGTCAGCTCCAAGGCCTCCACCAGAAAAGCCAGCTCCACGCAGCCTCCCAGAGAGGAGCTGGCAACAATCTTTGAAGCTAAAAATAACCGCAGCAAAATGCAGCGAGCTCAGGATAATCAGAACCCACGCCCATATGCAGGCCCGCTCGCTCGCTCGCTCGCAGGGCCGCCTGCTAAACTGCTGAGTCGCAAAAGACCTGGATACAATCACACCGGGATCAATATCTCTTACAGGGCAGAGGCTGGCTGAGGTGGCTGAGTATAATGTGCGTGAAAAATGTGCCACCAGACTCTGACACACCCACATACAAAGAATCATTATCTATAACCAACCAAGAGGGAGGATCTCTTGCTGGTACTGATGTCAAAATTAATGACCAGGAAAACAGATATATTAGATTAGCCTGAGGTGCTCTTCAGCCGGCCCTCGTTTCAAAAGATCATTTACACAAACAACACCCCCTGGGTCAGTGGGACAGGAGCTCAAATCCTCAGCTAAACATTATAATTCATTTCCTTTGATCTGTTTTCATGCTCAGCCTTCTCACTGAACCCATCTAACGCACATGCATTCTGTAAAGGCCTCTCCACGTAGATGTTTCTGACATCCACCTTTCCCTGGCGAGATTCAAATTACAGACATGCACAAAGGAAACAACTTGTGCACTTACTGCATAGGATGCAGAAGAAGCCGGTGCTTGTGCGTGTTTCACATAACGGTGACACTGCTGACGTACTGAAGCCCTTCAGGTTGCTCTTTTTCTGTCCAGTTCCTGACGAAGTAGTCGATAAAGTTGTGCTCGCGGTCCCCTCGTGGGTTATTAGCTCTGATGCATAAGCATAGCATGCTATTTAGCTTCTCGGACAGTCCTCAGCTGATTTGCTTGGAATATCTTAAACCTTAAAAGATAAATTCACATGAGTTCAATATACTATATTTCCCAGCAGTATGCTCATATAGAAATACATAAGTAGCTCAAAATTGACCGAACGGGCTCAAAGGAAACCACTGCCATCCCCGAACAGAGGGTGTTCATTTCACTCTCATTCATTTTGAATTGATAAAAATGCAAATGTTCCTTATGCTGGAACAGATAACTAACTTTTGTGAGTTCCCTCGTGTACAACCGCTCTTAACAACACTCCAGTTGAGTCCAGTCAACATCAGCAGAGTACCGGTAATATGAATCAGACAAGCCGACCTTGAGAGACAGGCAGCGAGGGACACGAGGACAGAGCGAGGAGAAAAGAGAGGGAGCGAGAGGGACGGCGGGGTAGAGGAGGAAAAAATTCAATTATACAGCTCAGCCACTGAAAGAAATCATATCGGACTACAACTGGTTGAGGCCTGAATTGCTGGGCTCCCTGCTAGCTCTGTGTACACTGAGGTTAAATAATCACCGTCTAAGCATTTTATCTTCGCTAATCGCATTGTTTACTGCCAGGTGCCAACAGCATAATGAGCAGAAGGCAGGGGGAGAGGCTTGTCTCCAGACCAATGCATCACAGGTGAGCATTTATGCCTGAAGCATTAAACCAGGAGAGGTCAAACTCTGTCACTGGGATTATGTGACCTTAAGCTGATGTTTTACATGTCAGCTGACAGTCTTTGCAAAGTATATGACAGCGTCTGCCTCTCTGAAGTATAATCAGAGGAGCAGAGGCTAATGAGCAAATAAAAAAGGAGATAAATGAGATGCAATGACACACACACACACACACACACACACACACACACACACACACACACACACAGAGGTGAATTCTGCACTTACAAATGATGGACTTGTGTTTGTGGTGTTGTGACAAAGAATTCTGATTCTCACAAAGCGTTTCAAATCAATGAAAACAATAAAACTGGGCCTGCACTTGTGAAATATTTACAAGTTCTCCGAATATTATGTTTGCTTGATCTGACGCTGATATAGTTTAGCTCAAGGTAGTGCACAGCCAGGCGATCCCTCATGTAGATGCAGAGTAACATAAACCTGCACATGACCCAAATGATGTCATTAGACTGTTTAAAACGAGTGTTTTGATCGGACTCCTCTCCCGGTGAGTTTAGGTATCTGCTTGCTTTAGGTGGGAGAGGGTTGTGGACGTGGTCACGATGAAGCGGCACTTCCTCGTGGAAGGAGGCGTGACGCCAGCAGCCGTCTTCGGTGTCAAAGTCGGACACAGCTCCACTCTGACTTGCTCTCAAGCAGGTTCTGTTGTGCTATAATAACATCGTCTTCCACCTTTTCTGCTGACAGAGTCATGACTGGTATGACATCAAAAAGTTTCTTGTCTTGAAAATAGGTCATTTTAAGCTTTTGATAAATGCCATTTCTTTCTGGTGCATCCACGGGTCAGCTGGGTAGTTGGAGGCTCCTGCCCCCATTTGTCACAGCCCACACTCCTCCTCTGAAGTAACTACAGAGCTGCAACAAGCTGCAGAACTCGCTGGTGGCTATGTCTGAACTCATAACAGCCTGGTATTTATTTGCTTACTTGTGTTAAACGGTTTGCTGCTGTAGGCCGGCTGACAGATTTAATAAGACAGCCAAAGGTGGGCTGGTGGAGACGAGGGGGGAGATTATTGCCGCTTTGGAAACCAATCTTATTTAATAATCCACAAAAATCAATATGTGTTTCTTATATGCTCTGATGACACAACATGAGGTTTTAGGCTTAATTTACAATCTGTTTTACCAAAACTGTCTGAGTAAATACACGAGCGTATTCAATCTTTCTGAGTCAGGACACAACATTTATGGATTAGTTGCTTCTCTTTGACAGTAATGACCCAATCACAAGACGGGATAGCACGTGAAGTGTTAAACGCGACCTGATGAAATGATGAATTTATGAGTCTGCTAAAGGCCGATTCCACCAAAAGAAACTAAAAGCAATCCCAGCTTGTGATACCAGTGCTGGTGTAACGTAAACAATAAGGAATCGATCCGTCACCCGTGCTGTTAATATAACTGTTGTTCTTTTCGCAAACAGTCTCCGTGTTAAGCCAAATTAGTCTTTATTGCCTCAACAAGACCTTAAAACGGCATTTCCCATCAGCAGTCACCTCAGAGAATGGGGACAGTGGAGCAGTTAGCTAGCAGGAGGCAGCCTCCTCTGGAGAGCTGACGCCGGGCAGGTGAATCCCAGAAAAGGAATTAACTTCTCTTACATCTCTACCTTTCCGCCACTGGCTCAGATAAACTGGAGCAAGCCTCATCTAATCACGGCAGCTTAAACCCGAATTCATTATTAAAAGCTCCTCTGAAGTTAGCAGCAGCATTTAGCCACTTTGTACTTCATCATCATCTGGACTGGGATGATAGATGTGTTCAGGAGGCGGGAAGACAGGAGAGAGGAGAAGTGAGAGAGCAGAGGCTGATGGAGAATTTCTACCTCGCCAGTCATGAAGCAATTCTCTTAAAAATCTCAGAAAATAACACACTTTGACCTTCGCTTCACCAACAGGAACAATCCTTCCTCGCATGGGGAATGAAGGCGCCCCGAACACCTTCATTCACTGGAGAAGTCTGCATCTACGGCGAGCCGCTCAGCGTGGGATAATTCGTCAAAGGGCCATCTTCAATTATTTACGCTTTCCTCTACATATTGAACATGTTTCTCTTTCGCATCATTAATATTTCATCACTCTTCCCCCTGCAAGACATTTCATCAGAATGAATCAAAGTGACGTTACCCTTCGTTCTCACAGCGTCTCCGACAAATTAAAACTGTAATCGGGCCGGTATGACAGATGTTTGATGTGACTGGTCAGGCGCGTCAGTCTCAACGAAGACAAACTCACTGAAGTGTATTGTGAATTAAAAAAGTCCTTGATCTTTAGGAGCAACTCGTGCGATTGGTTAAAAGTTATCTTGGCAATGAAATGAAGTGGAACATGAGCAGAGCATGGGCATTCATTTAGATGCATGGGAACGGAAACACGAGGTTCCAGACATTCTGATTACAAGACCCTTCGGATGGGTCAGATTGTTACAGAAGCTATGTTTGGGATTCATCTCAGAGACATCCAACAGCACCTCCAGGCTTACTGCAGACTGTCAGAGCTGGATGTAAAAAATATCAGCTCTAACTTGATTTTTACAAATTCCTGAACAAACACAGAACTTCGATTGCCGACCAAATGGAGGTCTGGGCCCAGAGCAGTTGCCCCTCCACCACTTTCTGTTCTCCACCTTGGTAAAAACCCAAGTTATTTTTGATCCTGCTGTAATGTGTACTGAACAATCATGCATCAAAATGTAGAGAACCAGGTTCAGAGACCCCTCTCGAGCAGCCACTTCCCAGACTCTGATGAGTGATACAGTCGCAGATCTTGAGAAATTATAACCCATCTTCATAGAGCAGAATTCACACGAGTGCCACAGCTGAGACACATTTCAGTCACCATTTCTCATATTGTTTCCCTCAAAGCTGTAATTTTGTCCTAAAAAGCTCTTTCAGCTGCAAAGAAGCAATCAGCCTCGGAGGACACCGCTGATCTGAGCTCTCATTCACGTAAGGGGTCACAGCCGGGTCACGCACATTCAATACATACAGACACGCTGAGACATATGCTGCTGCGGACACAAGAGTGTGCACATGTGTGTAAGCATGTCAATGGGCAGTGTGTGCACACACACACACACACACACACACACACATGCATAGAAAATCCCCATAGGGAACTTGTTACTAAGCAGCTCACAGAGAACTAATCCAAGTGTAAAGATTGTGAGCTCTACAATCTTGTTTAAAACCTAAAATCTGGTTTAAAACCTAAAATCTCTCCCTGTGAGATGATTAGTGCAACACAAACATGTACACTGATGCCTTCGGTGTTGGCCAGAGCTGATGAAAGTTCAGTTCGGGTTAATTTGGGGGTATTTCCTGTGTGGTAGATGAGCTAAAATGTGGGCAGCGTATCGGTTTCATCACCGTCACTGGTGTCACGTTCAGTCCTGGCATTACCGTAACAGATGTTTCAGCATATTACAAATAATGTGCTTTACTGTGGCTGCAGTAACATGCAGGTAGAGCGCTACGAACATACTCATAGATCTGGAGTTACATCCACTAACTACTGTTTCTCTTCACTGTAACACAGTCCGGTAACATGTGGAAGCTAACAAGAACGAGCAGTTTCTCTGTTGTTGGCTCCAAGAACCAACACAACATCTCGTCTCTCCTCTCTGAGGAGACGAGGACCCACAGAAACGTCCCCTGAACAATAACTGGAGCGCTCTCAGACGATATGTGAGGCTGCTTTGAGGGCTAAAACAAAGCAGGATTCAATTCAAAACTGAGGCTCATTGATGGATTGATACCAACTTCAAAGTCAAAACCGGTAAGTTTTGCCATGTTATGTTGCTTCACTAATGTTACTCGTAGCATCTATTGTAGACCCTCGTCCCAGAGCAATGCTGCTGTGTTTGATACTGTCAAGAGAAGCTGTGGGAACATTAAGCCTCATTTGAAGCCAGCTGAATCACCAGAGTGGTAAGTTGGTTGTGGGAAACAGTTTTTTCTCATTACATTTTGTGTCATCTCATAGCCAGAGCTAACGTTATCTCCACACCTCATACTGCAACACCACCTCAGCTGGGTTTGTTGTTTCAGGAAAGCCCCCTCTGCTGTGCCAGGATGTGTGTCTGCTGCTGTATGTACATGTACTTGATAGACATGCCCGTGGTACACTGGCTGTTGTACTTATGTAATACACTTTGGGTTTTCTGCCAAATAAATGCTGTGGAAACACCTAATCCTACTTGTCAAACTCTGAGAATGAATCACATTACATTTACTAAATAACCTACATTATGGGGCACATTTTAGGTCATACCACCCACCCTTGGTGGAGACTCATCAGTGGGTTCAGTCATAATGTTCTCTGATAATGATACAGTCACTATGGTGATTTTGTTAGTTTACGCTTCACCTGACACATTTTGTCTTTGGTATTTTTCAAGTATTTTGACTTTGACGTTCGGTGAAGGTGCATGACTCAGCATAATGCAAACTTTAATAACTATACTGTTGTCAGAAAAAACAGCAGTAAAGCAGCACTTTATTTTGTGAGACAGTCACGTTGGTGTTGTTAATGTGTGCATAAACATTTCCTCAGGCATCTTGAACGTACCCTCGAGGGGTCCTGAAACACAGCCAAGCAAAAATGTTGCCTTTAACATGTCACCTTGGCATCATTTGATGAAAAACATCCTGCCACGGACCATCTATCAAAACAATCCTTCAGCAGTCAGGCGGCTCGTAAGCCCATGTAGAGTGTGTGTGACTGAAAGGTGGGCTAATGTAATTCTGCTGCTTCCACAGTCATGGTGATGGGCTGTTAATCTGGATTTAGGTTTCAGGGCCACTGTCTGACTGAAACCTAATCCCAGCGAGTGGCTCAGCATGGAGACAAAGACCTCAGACTGAACCCGAACATCTTCTGAAGCTCGGATCTCAAAACAGTCACAACCGGCCTCAAATGACCATTTCTGTCTTTATTTTGTCTCCTTTATTATCGGTACATACCACACAAATAACCAACACGTCCCCAGTGCCTTCTCATTATTAAATAAATCTTTCCAGGGATTTACTCATCACTACATTGACTCATCTGGTCTTATTTACTAACATGAATAATTCCCTTTTATTATCCCTCTGCATGCTTCTGACCTATATTCTAGATTCTCTGCTTAGTATAGCAGCAACATAAGAATGTCATGTCATCCATCTGATGCATCTTCTCTGGTGTAGGACACATCCTATGCAGCATTTTACAAAGAAGTAATTCATGTTATGAATTCTATGAACACTTATGAACCTCAGACTGAAACATTACCATTTCTCTTCCCCTATTTCAGTGCATGTGAAGGATCACTGCATGTCTGCTCCTAAGTTGTAATCTTAAGGGGGATGATGCATAAGGGCACAGATCCGGTTTCCAGTTGTCTTGATCCAAGTGACATTATCACCGAGGCACCACCTGACATTTTGCCCTGCCGTGCAGAGGTCACCTCCCTATAATGGGATCATCTCTCCCAGGTCTCAGCTTCATTTGGCTTATATCACAGGGATGGCTTAAGATTTCATGAGGTCCAACAGATTTAGATATGTCAATCATGCTTTCAATGTGACATTTGCCGGGAGTAAGACGCCTCAACTATTACATCAACCATTCCTATAGGTATGAGATCTTGAAGCTAGAAGGTCACCAAACACCACCAAAGCTGCACCGCTGAAGTGCCATTTTCTGCAGAGAAAATAACAGCTGACTAGCAGTTGGGGCACTCGGCTGAGTCAACAGGACAAGAGATAAGAAACGGTGTCGCCTCTTTCCTGAAAAGTCAAAGCACAGGCCTGTGGACATAAATGTAAGCAGAGAGGTCAACAACGACTCCCTGGGTAAATTTCGTCATGAAGCATCCCATCACCTAACTTAAAATTCAGCTGTGCTTGCTGATAATGGCAAGCTAAAGCTAAAACGTCTGCTTTATAGAGACCAGCTTACGTGACATAAACTCTGGGATTCAGGATGAAATTTGGATGACATCTGCTGCTATAGCAGATGTTTTGCTCCCTGCTGAGATGGAAACAAAGGGTTAAGATTACAGTCGTCATTGTCGTTACAGCAATTTAATTTAGCCAGTATGATTTCTCAAGAACGTGATGCAAAGTAATGACCATCACAGCACAGAGTAGTTCCACAGTATTATCTAGCCTCCTATTGTTCAAGGAATATTGAAGGTAATATATTGAAAAAAAAACTTCACATTGGAAAAAAAATACACCACAGCCCCATGTGACATAAAATCTTTGTCCATCTCTGACCCACAAAGACAGGGACAGCATCAACAAGAGCACACAGATGGCATGCTATACTTAAATTAATAGAATTTTCCCAGTTTCTGAACACAAGCCAACACGGTCAATCCAGTAATACCGTATAACACATTCACACATAATGGATAGTTAATGTGAAAATGATGGCCTTTTCAAATCAAGGCAGCGTGTGGGTGGCGGAATAGAACGGGTGGGAGGGTGAAGGGTGTTCAGGATTATCGAACCAGTCGGCTGCAGTGGCAGAACTTTCTAAGGAAACCTGAAGAAGGACTGACATTTTCCCTTGGATATCTATCAACGAGGCTTAATGGTTTTCATGAGCACTTGCTGGAGAAATGACATTTTTTTTTAATGGTTAATTAATAAATGAAAGGATGATGATGAATGGCTGCCATTTTTCATCGTGTAATGAAATGATACACAATTTCTTTCCCTGTGTTTCTCATTATTAGACAGAACATTCCCTGCTCTCTGGTGTAGGCCGGGCACATTTTCATTATCACGGACACAAAAGAAGCAGCCACACCTTCGCATTCGAGCAGACAGAAGCCACAGCAGGTGGAACTGATTTAGTTTATCATTATTAAATATATGCCCGCCATTGTGTAATTATCAATAACCTGATAAATGGCAGTAAGATCGTAAGATGAAATAAAAAAAACAAACAAAAAATATGATAAAAAAAAGTCCAAATTGTTAGATTAAACCTAAATAAGTAGGACATCACATAAATAATAAATTCCCAGGAGGATATGATGAGACAAGAGCAACAACACTAAAGCTTAAATGCTCCTCCAGAGCCGCTCAGGTCAAAGCAAATGGATTCCTAACAGACAACACAAACGTCCTGTCTAATTGCTGCATTCCTTGACATTAAATAGCAAAATGTGAATGCAACTGTCATGTTACATTAAACTTTAAGAAGGGGCATGAAATGCCTGCACCACCTGGTTTCATCAAAGCCTGCTGACGTGTTTTTCCCACTGCAGACACGAGAAAGAGCATGAGGTCACACTGTTAAAAATATAAGCCACTCCTGTTACTCTGGAACTGTCTGCAGAGGCCCAGGCCAGGATCAGAGACGCGAGCATCACAAGCAGAGGGAAGCCCAGCACATAATGTGACACCATTTTGAGAGCAGAGAGACTTATCATGGAGGAAGCTGTGTATGTGTGTGTGCACATCATTGCTCGCTCAAAAAGAAAAAAAAAAAAATCCCTCCAGCACCAATCAATAGCCAGTGTGCATGGCATGACGAGTCAGGGACAGACATGCTGAATACGGAAGTAGAAGGAGCAGCATCCATTAACAAATGGATTAGGACAGACTTCTTTTCAAGTCATTCCAGATGCAGCAAATAATCTGATTATCTGGGTGTCAGTCAGCATATTATTGCCACATTATAAGCATCAAGAGCGTTTGGAGGTTCGCAGCAAAGAAGCATCACCCCAACACTTCAACTGTGAAGATTTGAGGTTGCAGCAGGTAAACAACACCACTTAGTGTACATATGAGTGCATGCATGCACCAATGAGTGTAAATGAGCTGTTCAAATGACCCCTGTTCAACCAGTTAATCCTCACATAATTCACTTCATGAGTCCAGACTAACCCTGGCTACATCGAGCCAGTTTTGAGGCACTCATGCATTTCCAGAATCTTCCTTATGTCTAAGTTGTTGTTTTAACTACATCTTAGTCTTCCACCCCCTCAACAGTCACAGTGCACTAATCACATTACCCTTTGTACCTGTAAAAAAGTAAATAACTGGCACTTTGTAGCAACCCTTGTCCTCTTTCTATGATGCTAACATCACCTCACACTGCTAAATACCATACAAAGACAAAGACCAGCACCCTAAAGTCACTCTATGTTGCTGTAAAAGGACATCTCCTGCTCAGTATGCCTCCAGCATGTGATGCAACAAAGAAAAGTTGAGCCATTAACAGCAGAAAGATTGATGATTGAGTCCTCCAATACTTCAGATAACCTTACTGTACCAATCAATGTTATTGACCACTCTTCTGCGAGTGTCACATATACAATATTCAAAACAAAATGGTAGCACATCAATTACCAGCCAAATGGTGTTGAAGAGCTTGTAAAACTCAACATAGAAACAAATCGAAGTTCAAATATCAGTCTTGATGATGAAGAACCAACCAGTGGACAAACCTTCTGCACACTTCAGCCAGTTAAAAGGCAACACACCTGTGGAATGCCATTAGTGAATTTATCTGCTCAACCAAGCTAACAACAGACTTCCCTTCAAAGACCAAAGATGTTGTCCTTCTACATTAATTTTTCAGGCCAGAAAACAAAAAAGCCCTTTAAATTCTGGATGCACAAGAACAGTGATGCACTTACGTGTTTTGCGGTGGTTGTGTGAATGCGTGGAGAGCGTGGTGGAGACCGTCTCAGTCGTAGTATGCTCGGGTGTCCACATCTGCGTAGAATCATGGAGCACGGTCGGATTGGACGGTGATGGGCTAGATGTCGCCACTCCAATTACGAAGGTCGTCCGCGGTGCTGCAGTGGTCGGAATAAAACCTGAAGGTCCACGTCCGTTACGATTTACAGGATTCCGTGGGGTTACTTGGCTACCCGAGGCTCCACCTCCTCTTGGGCTTATAGTAGTGGTAGTGGCACTGGAACGAGTTCTACCTTTTGCAACAGTCCCAGTTCTAGGCGTGGGGTTCCCGCCATCAACTGTAGGAGTAGTTGTGGTGGTAGTAGTATCGGGACTTTTGGGTATCCCACTTGGCTTAGATAGGAAGATAGGATCCTGGCCTATTCGATTAGCATCCACCAGGTCTGTTGGCACGTAATCCCGCACTGTACCAACAACAATCCATTTCAGCAACATCAGGCTCAATCCAAGGCCAATGAAACCGATAAGTAAGGGGACCACACACAGCCATGTCTGCTGGCGAGGCCAAACTGCACAGCGAAGCGGACCCTGATCTTGGGCCTGGCCTTCGCCACGGCCCCCTGTAGCCCCTGGACCCTCAGGTTCCTCCAGGATCACAGCCCCGGCAACAGCGGCCCCAGAACACTCACTCATCCTTCCCTGCCGTCCTTTATGGCTCATTGAGGGTTAACCCTGTGACAGGCATCGGCAGCAACTGACTGAAAGGTTCCAAACAATGCCGGACATTGAGAGACAAAGTGAAAGGTGAAGAAATGGATACACAGAGATCCCACGGGAGTCGGACTCTCAGTAACACGTACACAAATATGTAATCCAAGGATAGAGAGAAGGGGAGGGGTGCAGGGGATGCATGCAGACACACAAGCACAAACACACAAGCACACACACTCACACTCAGAGACACCCAGTGAGAAATGGAAGGTGGCGTAGACAGATAATTGCCCGATTAGTCCGTGTTTAGTCCGGCCCAACTCCCGATGTCCAGCTGAAGCAACAGTGAACTTCACGCAGGTTCACAGCAGGGTGAGCAAAAGGAGAAGACGCGATGCTTCTAAAGGAGAGAAAGAGGGACAAAGAGAGAGAGACGGGAGGGAGAGATGGGTGGGAAGGAACACCTTCACATCTGTGCATGTGAGGAATCTGAGGCATCAGTGTTCGGATGCCACTGCAGCAAAAAATCCACAGCGATTTCTACTTAACATGCATGTGTGGTCCCTCCATGTACAATCCACGACGGGACAGTGCCGTCTAATCAGGGGAGTGAAACTTGCAGGGTGGGTCTTGTTGCTTCCCCACCCTGTGCAGGATCAAAAAGATGAAAGATGTTTTCCCAATGCAGCCTGTTCCAACAGCTTTAGCCGAGTCAGCGTCCCTCAGCTCCCAAATTCGGCCTCTTTCGTAACTGAAAGAGAGTGAGAGCAAAGAGATTTGTCGTTTATGCGTCTGTCAAACACTTTCCTTGGATTATCCGCTATCTTTGTTGCCCGTTGCTTTTCAATCAGCCTCTCCCTTTTTGAGGATTTTTTTTATCACTCTTTTGATCCGAACCCACTTTGCCTCCTTTGTGCGTGCTCTAAATTCCAGTGCGGCTAAAAATAAAGCAATAGAATCCAATTAATTTTCCATATCCAGTCAAAAATACTTCAGATGAGGGCAGGGAGAGGGAGAGGCAAAAGGAAAATGAATGAGGGGTGTTGTCACGCAGTGGTATCACAGGGCGGATAAATCTGCAACTGCGACGCGTGATCCCGCACCTTCTCCAGTCGGCTATGGATCAGATTTCCCCAAGCTGTCCGCTCAGCGCCCTGCTGTCTCAGTGTACTGTCCGTTAATACTGCAGCAAGCACTCGGAAAGCCTCTTCTCATCCATTTGAAGGGAACATTCCGGCACAGAGGGATAAAATGAGAGAGGAAGAGGGTGAGAAGCAGGGAGTGGATGAAATGATTGAAACAGAAAGAGCAGAAAGCAAGAAATAAGAGTGAAGACACAAACAGGCGGCCGCAAGGTTTAAAAATATCCCGCTGATTCTCTCTGAAAGGTGTTTTTTCCTCAGTCCCCGAAAGCCTGCGCTCTTTCCAGTCAGTCTGGTATTTGTTAGTCGGGTTGCTGGGATCCTCCGTCCGTCCTTTCCTCCAGGATGCTTTCTTGGAGGTGATTAGAAATGTGCGCCCCGCGCTGGGATGGGAACTTGCAACCGCAGCGGCAAACGCTCCCAAACCCCCTGTGGGGTTAGCAACATCCGACGATGCAGCTGTCTTTACCTGTGGCAATTGTGATGCAGACGCGCATACAGCTGCCTCCCCGAGCTGCCGCCGCTGAGAGACAGAGAACGAATGAGAAGGGGGAAAAAAACGCAGGCACAGACAGAGCGGAGTGTGCACACTGGTAGAGCGAGGGAGCAGAGAGAGAGGGAGGAGGGAGGAGGGAGGAGGGTGGGAGGAAGGGAGGGAGGAGAGAAAGAGGCTGCACCTGCTAGATGCACCAGCTCTGGGAAGCTTGCCCACCTCCGTTTGCAGGGAGGGGAGTGAGTAAAGATGCAGAATGCATACAGAAAACTAGAAAACAAAGGGAACGGGGGGGTGGAGGTGTGTGTACAGATAAAGATAATGAGGGCGGGAGGGGGGAGAGGGAGGTCTGCAGTTAGCAGCGAGAAGCCCGAGTCCCAGAAGGATCAGAGCAGAGGCACAATGCAGGAGCCGTCACTCACTCCCTCGGCCCCGCCCACTGCACAGCATCAGAGGACAGACGGGAAAAAGGACGGACGGATGGACGGACACTTAAAACTCAGCTAACAGGAAGCGTGTGGTGTTTTTATGTGGACGCACAGAAACTTATTCAGAACTGAAAGGACACGAAAGCTTTAGGTCTTTTATTGAAGTCGATACGTGTGAATAGATTTAATTATTTCATGAAGTTTACAGCCTCCTGATTCGTTCTGATGTTTGACCACCTCATATTGATTAATGTAGGTACTATAGCTTCCCTATTTGACATATTTGACTGATTTATATATAGATTTTTTTTCAGTGCAAATTAAATGGATTATATAAGAAGGCAATCATAATACATATATGTACGTATACATATATGTATCATCACGTCATCTGAATTATGTGTGTATTTGATCGACTTCCTTCTTATATTTGTTGCTGTGTTGTTACTTTTGACATGTCAGACTATGTATATGCATACTAGACTGTGTTGTACACTATATGCAACGCGATCATAATTCATTTAGGCTGCAAAATGTTTCAGTGTCTTCTTCATTTAAATGCCACCATAAATATCTCATCTCCTTCATTGAATTTTCTGATGTTTTAATAAAAATTCCTTCAAAACGACAGATAAATAGGGGAATAGAAGTAAAATGAGGGAAATTTGGGACAAATCCAGAGAAAATTAAATAATAAATAGAGCCATATGTTAAGAGGAAATAGTGCGGAGGCAAAACAGACAGAAGACAAAAGACTAATAACATTTTGAGTTTCGCATCACTGCTCACTCTATTATTTTAATCAGCCAGTTTGAGTGGCTGAGCCTCAGTGAATCTAGCCTGGGTTCAAATCAATTTAACTGTGTACAGCACTGTGTAAAACAACCTTTAAGATGCTTGCTGTAAAATCATGCCCCGTTTCCTCTGTTGTTTCGTGACTTTATCTTTGTGTGCGTCAACTTGTTGGAAGTGAGTCTACTGGGAAGTGATGGCATCGTAGCATAAAGTCATGCAGATAGCGTCTGCCTGTAGGAGTCTCCTTCAGCTGGTCCCGTGGGGAAACTGGAGGGATGCTGTGTGTGTTCACACCTCTTTCTGTCTTCTGACACACAAATGTATAGCGGCATGAATCTGTTGAAGCTGCCGTAATGGCACTGTGGTGGCTTGAAGGGACTGTCAATAGTCACACTGTCAAACGTCCCCGAGGACACAAATTGACTGCTAAGACATCCACACTTCCACTTGATGAAGAAGACGCCTTTGAAAACATCAAAATGCACAGCCGCAGCTTTAAAGCTGATGTTAGCCACGGTTCCAGAAGAAGGTGATATCTGATAGTAGATACTCTAAAAGAGGCCCACAGTGTGCATTAATGCTCATGTACAGGTAAATAAGCAGCCAATCAAAGTATGTAAAAACACTTTCTCAGATACTTGCAGTTGCAAAATAAACCGCTAAAGTAGAACAGTTTGTAATTGACTGCAGAAAAATCTGCCGACAAGACGAACCTTAACTGTGTTTAATTATAATATATGGTGGCCTGTGCTGGATTATGGATTAATTACTCGTCCTCACCCACAGTGAGAGAAGTGTGTGCGCGGTGGAATCCAGTGGTGAACACCTTCAGTCTGTCTTTGCTCTGCACTCATAGTAAGTTTGTGTGGGGCATCGTCACGTTATCATTTCATCAAACACGCTATCGTTTCCAGCCGTATGAGTGCAGGCGTGTAGCACATAGTGTGTGAACGAAAGCAAATCCTGTCTAATTAATGAATCTTATCATGTGAAAATTGTACATAATAGTGACATCAGAGCTTCTTACATCGCTTCTGTTGTCCAGGCGGTGATCCAAAGTCGTATTTGATGTATACTGATCTAACGTATGTATTGTGTTCAGCATTATGCTTCTGCACGTGACACGTCAAAGTGACAGCAGCATTATCAGACAGTGTGGGGTTTATATTTAGACTCAGCTCTTAGCTTTATTTTTAATCTTTTGCCTGAGAATCATTCATAGATGTAAATATTGCTTTCAGTGCTCTTCTCTACATCCCCTTGCCATCTGCTGTTTCCCATCAAGCAGTATAATCCTATCATATGTCATAAAACATGCCTAGTGTTAGATTAGAGTGACGTGTTAGCATATTGTATGACCGTCAGTGTTGTCATATTAAAAATCCTCCAGCTTCCAACCTTAAAAAATCTTTGTCATTTCCAGATAAAGTTCACATTTTTGGAGCCTATGTTGCCCACGATGAGCCCTGTGTTTGTCGTCTTGCCCTGACTGGAAAAAGCTAAGCAATGAGCACTTAAAGGCTCTCAGCATTTAGAAATATTCCAAATTCACCCGCCTTCAAAATGTCTGGAGAGTCATTTAAAGAGCCAGAGTCCTCGCTCTGAAGCTTTTCCCTCACTCTTATATTCTATGTACATAATATCAAAAATTACATTTGTTGGATTGAGGAAGCAATTTACCCTTTTATTGAAATATCTGAGTCAATGAAAAGTGATTTTTCTTTTGCTGTTTGGAAAAAGTAAAAAATGGTTTGACAGCCAGGAGGCAGATAGATGGATGACTTATTTCAGTCCCATTACATGTGAGCACGACTGTCCTCACTGAGAAAGCATTTGTTACTAAAGTCCACTTCCTATTCCATTAACGGTAGCGGGGAAACCTCTGATCACATGCTGGTTCAGCAGGCAGGGATGGAGGCTGATGTCACTCATTATCTTTTTTTAGAGAAGTGTGCGTATTTGTATATGTCTGACTTAAGAGACATCTAGATGAAACTCCATGTAATTACTCACTCAGACCTATTTCAGGAGAGATGCAGCTTCATTTATCCACACAAAGGCAGACATATACACAGAGCCATACAAAGGAGTAAAAAACATGAATAAACGCACTGTCGCACATGAACATGAATATGAAGAGGAGTAAGAGAGCACAGAGACAGAAATGCTCACAAGCCATCACAAGACAAGTCTGCTGATGTCTGCACGGTTTTTGATGATCTCTTTGTTTTCATGATGCTGCTTGTTTGCAAGCCCGAGCCTCCCAGACTGCAACCTGCTTTTTAATTAAAGGGCAAACAAATGCATTTCTTCCAATCCCAAGACAAACAGTGAGCCCTGTTCCAAAAGGTCAAAGGTGTAGTTATTTGTTCAGAGGGGGAGCTGAGCTTAATCACTCCCTGCAGGAATTTTCAAGACCCAAAATGACTGTAAACTCAGTCAGTGCTGGTTTTAACATTTCTGTGAAAACTGCTCAAATTATCAGTGTATTTTTCCGTATCAATAATAATCCAGTCCAGACCCAAAGGTGAGAGCACAGGTCAAACAAAATCAGTCATCGAATGCAGCATCAGAGCTGCTTCATCTTTGGGATTTTCATCCCTGCAGCTCGTCTTCTCAGGCTCACCTCGCTCCCATCACCGCTGCAGATCGCCCAGCAGCTGTTGGCCAGAAAAATCACAAAATATAGAATATGGAGTCTAACTTTGTAATCACTATTTTATAATTACAGTTAATTACAATTTCATTAACTTATGCTGCCATTTTTACATTCCTTAGCCTTTTTTTTTCTTTTGTAACTGTTCATGTCCTAATTTTTGTGCTTGTGTGTTCACGATTGTCTTCATTCAGAGATGTCTTGTACTCTTTGTGCCTCTTGGCTGTAAGTCTATGTAAGCGACCTTAATGGCAGACGACACCAACAGTGAAAATCGAAGCCTATTATACGCAGATCTTTTCAAAAAGCAGCGATCATTACTGGACATAAAGGCTCACTTTGACTGTGCTGGCCGTTCAAGCAGACTGGTTTCAGATTAGCGCCCTCTTTCTAACATGTTTTATGCATCAGGGCCTCAGGATTAAGCAGTCATGCAATGTTTCATCCGTGCCTGAATGTCATCCTTCTTCCATTAAAAAGGCAGCGGTGTCCTCTGGGTCGGGCCGGGTCAAGGCCCGGAGGTTTGGAGCGGACACCCATGAGTTCCCTCTGCATGTCTCTGTACACACAGATTTGTCACTGTTGAGGTCCTCATGCGTGCAAAGGATTTACCACAAGATTTCTGGAAGCAGAAAAAGTGACTGTCAGAGCTCCCCCTGGTGCTGCAGTGTGTTCCTGTCCCATTACTCAGAAAACAGTATTTACTGTTCGTTTGCTGGAAAACTCTGGATTGGCTTATTTTTTCATGAAAATATAAAGGAGACTGCTTGTTTTTCTGATTTCACCAAAACAGTTTGCAACTTTTTCCTTCTGTAGTCTCTCTTTTCAATTACAACAATCAGCTATGAGTGGCAGCAGGAAATAAGACAAGCAGCCTCATTTTCCTGCACCAAACCGATGCAGCATATCTCATGAATAATGTGTGCAGCTGTAAATATTCACCGGTGTTTGACAGCTTTAGAATTAGAGAATCGATGGCTTTAATCTCACTTCTGAGCCCTTTTTGCTCCATTCTGCTTATGGAGACAGCAGCTTCCTCAGATGGAGATTTCTGCTGAATCAATGTAAAAACAGCTTTTGTCCCTCAGTCCCTGGAGACCTCATGATGAGCCCCAGAGGGCAGCCTCCACACATTAAGTCCAAGATGCAACAACAGGGTCAGAGGTCGGTGCACATCTCAGTATCTGCGTCTGACGTTAACAAATCACACATTGGCTGAAAATCGGCAGTAAAACGTTTTGGAAAAAAAAAACAAAGTAATCAATATTTCAATTAATGTGAAAGTCTTTACAGAGAGGAAAGATTGCAGTCCTACGGATCATTTTAGCTTGTTTGAAACAGCTGTTCATCACCCGTTCCTCGTGAAGTGGACAGAGACACGTCCTCAGAGAGGTCCAAACTCATTTCCCGGTTTAATCTTTTTATTTTGTGACATCTTGCTGTTGGCATGTGTGGATCTGTCTGTCAATCCAACACAAGGTGGTGGAATATGAGAGGAAGGGTCGCCTCGACACAAGGCCCCCTCCCCGATGGTGGACCTCGTTAGCGGGGCGAGACAGCCGTCAGCGCTGACAGACTTATTGGAGGCTTTGTCGAAATCCATTCGCAGGGCCTGATGTCAAACATGAATCAATGAAGACGTAAACGATGAGGAGCAGCCCATTGGTCGGTTAGTGTACGCGTGAAAATATACATCAATACACTCAAATGTTAAGTACATTAAACTGCATTTCATTTACTTTCGTTTTCTTAATTCTTTGTTTATAATTTGCTTATTGGTTATTTTTGCACTAAGAGTCAAATTCCTCGTGTGTGACCGATGAAGCTGATGCTGATTCATTTGTTGCATTTTGAATGTTGAATTTCCTGATGTGGAGATTCACAGCACAGTTTTGAGGTCAGGGGGCCTCTAGCCGACAAAATGGCTGATGTGGTTGACTGGGGGGGTTTCAGGATCCGGGCATGTGCAGGGTCATGACTGTCAGGTTTTGTTAAAAGGTCAGCACACCGTGGTCTAATTGCCTCCCAGCCTCTTCTGTGAGACTCTGATCATTATCAAACATGTTCAATAGTTTCTTGTAATGCTAGCGATCGAAGGAGCGAGACTCAGAAGACGAAGTCATTCCACCTAATTGATGGCTAAAATAAGATGTCTGTGGATGAAGATGAGTAATTGGATGTGTATTTAACACTGTAGAGTACGTCGCTCTCAGATATTATGCTGTTCTTGGGATATCGGGGCTTACCAAACCAGCATATGATCACACTGCTAGGATGTACTCCAAAGACAAACAGTCTAATTCTGTGCTCAGTCTCTTGTTCCACTGCACAAATAAAATAACAAATCTGTAATCCTCTTCTTCACTTGGCTTCTTTACCAATTTGTAACAGCTTCCAGTCAGGACAGTCTGATAGTGTGAGAAAAGTGGAGCAGATTGAGAGGGGAGAGCATGGCAGCAACTTCCCTGAGACGTCTCCAACACTTCTTATTCCCGCCACAGAGATGTTTTGCTAATGACCAGCCAAGTGAAGTGAATCTTTACGCAGGCAGAAGCACGACATGATGCAAACCTTTTCATTTAATCCAGTTTCAAAGTGTTCACACCTCATCAGGGCTGTGCAAGTTAATGAAAATTAGCAATTAGCTCCAATTACTTCTCTCAAAATAACTGAATTACTCCACAAATTACTATATTTAAAAGTAATTAGTTACAAGAGAAAGTAACTTTTAAATGTTAAATGCTTCAGTTCTCTTATTAATGCACACGTCTGTATTATCTGTACTCATTATCACTGGTAGGAGTTATTAATGTTCCACTGGCCTGTTTGGTGAGACAGCAGGATTCGGTAGAAGAGGATCCAGAGGACACCGGATGTTAAGCAGCAGACGTTTCTTTGCTTTATGTTAGAAACACTGTGATCACTGTAATGAAAAGCAAGCTCACACTGCCACCATAAGGGCGGTGACGTCAGATCATAACCCGGAAAATCTGGGTAGAGGCTGCATTCATCTGCTGCAGAAGTAATTGTGTTATTGTCTTTGAAAAAGTACCATGAAAAGTAGTGGAATGACAGGAGTACATGAGCTGACCGTGGCCGCTCTAGACAAAGCCTGTGATACCACCCGAAGCACCGCAGTGCCTTTCAGAAGCGTCTCAGAAGCAGCGAGAATACGCACCAAGATTTTTTATAACAGAAGCTGCATCAAGCTGCACAGAGCAGGTCGAGTCAGGCAGGAAGCCAGAACAGCATGCAGAGTCTGGTCAGTTTTCAAAATAAAACACCCTGTGCAGACTCAATACAATTAAAACAGACAAAAAAGAAACCACTTAACTATGACTGAACACAAAGGAAAAGTGACCAAATCAACAAAATCTGAGCAAAGCCAGGCAGGCAAAATGCTCCTGGTGGGGTTTAAAGTTTAAAGTTTATTCAAGAGAACAGGATCAATGTGCTGAGCTGGGCGCCGGTGGATAGTAAACAGGTTTGATGAGGCAGAGAGAGCCGGCTCATGGCAGGAGATCCAGATGAAGAGCAGCTAGAGAAGAAAGCAGGTTAACAGACGACCTGACAGGCTGGAGTGAAGAGCTGGTTTATATACTGCAGGAGTTTATCGTCTGATGAACTGCAGGTGTGCAGGTGGAGTGACAGCAGGAGGGAGGAGAAGACCACGCCCACCTCAGGACAGACACACACAGAGAGAAACAAGGGGAACAAACGGCAAATCCCAACCTCATCAGCCTCATTGATTTCTGTAAATATCTGCTTATTGTGAATCTGATGCAGGTTTCACAGACTGAAAGATGTGGAACACTCCAAAAACACCTGTTTGGAACATTCCACAGGTAAACAGGCTCATTGGTAACAGGTGGGAGCATCATGACTGGGTATGAAGGGGGCGTCCTGGAAAGACTCAGTCGATCACAGAGGATGTGTTGTGCCCTTAAAAAGGGGAATAGTAGTGAGAGAGGAGCAAGAAAACAGACCGCAGCTCTGTCGTTCACTTGCTTGTATTGCATTATTTCTCACCGAATACATATACAACTTATTTGTTTTTAACCACAAATACATTTAGCAAACTCAATAACAGTATCACGTATACCAGGAGAAATATATATTTTTAAAACTTTTTAACTTCTCCTAAAATATTTAAATCATCTTTTTAAAACTAAATTATTACATGACTTATGAAATGTTTTTAGTCAATGAACTTATTTCTATTGTCACATGAACTATTCCATAAAATCAATGATTTTATCTTGCTTTACAAACAATAACAACATCTACAAACATTAATGTAATGTAACAGCAGCTAGCTTAAACAACAAGACCGTGAGGGTAGCAGTCCAATATGGCCGCGCCGCCATGTCCGCGCCGCCATGGCCGCGGTCTCCAACTTATACATTGTGAAGAAACTCTTTCAACAATAAACCAGTACAAAACGTATCATTCCTTTCAGCTAACACACATAGTAACAGAGTAAAATATTACTAACGCGTTTTATAAACTTATAAAGTGCTTTGTGTACGGTAATTACCTTAAAAAGGGGAATAGTAGTGAGAGAGGAGCAAGAAAACAAACCGCAGCTCTGTCGTTCACTCGCTTGTATTGCATGAGGAAGCAGAGCGCGCCTCCCTCTACCGGAGCCCCGAGGCATTACCAACAGATCACTGAGCAATCGATCTACCTGCACAAGGCTCTAAGGCACTACCAACAGAGCACAGAATAATCAACCTACTAATATGAGGTTCTGCATCACTTGGTTCGTCTATTACTTGTTTGACTAGCTGCATACATTAACAGATAAAACATAACACTAACAATAATAAAGAGGAATGAAATTAACCTTTTTTGAAATGAACTATTTCACCTAGTGAATAATAAATCTCAGATTAATTACTTTTTTGTTTGTTTGGTCACATATTAACCTGTCACAGATGCAGCGAGTCACATGTTGAGTTTCTGTTGAGAAGCCTGATGAATGGTCTTAATGTCTCCTGTGGCTGTTTGACAATAAACACTTTCATTTTCTAAAGTTACAACTATTTTCTTTGACTGATGTGAATTCACAAAGTTTAAGGAACACATGCAGTCTGTCGTCAGCCTTTGATAAGAGGCGGTCATTGTAATGGCGTCCTGCAGGCAGTGACGGTCATGAGGACGTTCAGTGACGGCTGACAGACGCTGCAGAGACAGACCGTTGTGATGTGAAGTGAGACATGTCGGTGAAGTGTAAATGAGTCAGAAGCAGCTCACGTCCTCAAACCTGGCTTATTGTTGATTATGCAAACAAATCAAGCCCAGAATGCATTTCCTTTGCCCTCATTTTATTTGTTTGTTTTCGCCTCCCATCTCTGGCATTTCCTCTCTTCTGAAAATTGCTGTTGTTTGTGTATAGATCCTCTGTTATCTCATTAGCCCTCCAAACACTCAAGCAGCCTGAAGCCTCCATTATTCTTTCTTATCTCTGATTAGGGATTCTATTAAAAAAGTAAATGAGGTCTGTGGGGTCCTTGTTTTTGCCATCTTTTTTATTCAAACTAACTTGTCGTAACCACGTTTAGGCTTTGTGAATGTACATGAATTTAGAGAGGTTCACTTCACTGAATGAAACCACTGGCAGCTAAAGGCAATTCATATCATATTTAACGTCATTTAACGGGTGGCTGGTGAGTCATCGCAAGCAATGATGGCATCTAACCATTTTGGACTGATTTTCACAGCTTTTTAACATCCAGTGAGCAGCTGTGTCCAAAGCTACGAGACTGGAATATCGATGTGAACGTATCGTATATGACTCCAGCATGTGAGCTTTATTTCGAGCCAGTCACACCTATGTTACTCATCAGTGTGACTACAACAACAAGGCAAACATGAACAGAGCATATGGTCGCATGGAGGCAAAGACAAAGAGCAGCAGCGTGAGGGTGATGCGGGGGCTGAAACATGTTGAGTTTGCAGCAGATGCAGCACTTACAGGGAAATTACAGGCATTAAAACAGTCATTGAGCTACAGTATGGCTGGTTTAATCCACAGTAAGCTACAGAGTGTCAGAGTATTATCAAACACAATGCAGCTCGCTCTGTGCTTCACTGTGAGCTGCTCTGGACTGATACACTAATGGCAATGTTTCTTTAGTGCTGAGACGGAGAGTTTCAACAGTGCTGTCATTTCCATGACTCTAAATGAGACTCTTAACTAAAATACTCTTTCATCAGCATAAAAGTGAATGTATGCAAAGCTATAAAATCAGAGGTGGCGGTGTTTTCCCAAAATATCCACACGCAGCAGCGGAGGCATGATTACGTTTTTAACGTTGGTGCAACAGGTAACATGAGGCTACAGGAACGAAAGAAACTTAAAGAGAAGACGAGCAGACGACACAGAGATGTGGAAACAATAGAAGCTCCACAGGGCTACGCTTCACCTCAGTGTGTTACTGTGTCTCTCTTCAGCTCCACCCTCACATGGTTTATCAGGATTTCGTCACATGACATTTTTCTCCAAATAATAACAAGCAGCTTTGAGTAGAAAATAAACTGTTTCCAGCCCATCATTTGTGCTCTCCCAGATATTTGGCATTTGGATTCCAGTACATCTGTATCCCATAAACAGTCTTGATAGGTGGGTTAAAGTTAGTTTTTCCTTCCTGCAGAAAGCAGCACAGTGTACCTGAATGGATGGAGGAGATGTGCAAGTTCACCTGGAGCAACAAGTTAATAACGTGGTTTCTCACATGAACGGTGACGTTAACCTTCCAACGAGGCCACGAAGGGGAGGACGGCCCACCGAGAGGATCACTTTGTCTGTGACAACAGGGGCTGAAGTCTGGACCCAAACGAGCATTTAACTCTGCACAAAAGTGAAGATGACTCAAGTCGCTTCTGCTAAAAATCAACTCGCTTGTCGTCGTATCTGCGACATGAATCTGACTTCAAGTCATGTGATGTTTCCGACATCTTCTTATTCAGAGCCTCTCTAAAATTTCACATTTCAAAGCTTGTTCAGTGTCAAACGAAGGCTCAGGCCTGCGTCGCAGTTTGCTCCTCCGTCGACCTAAAATGAGATGAAATCTACACTAATGCAGTTTTTTCAGTTAGCTCAAAAGGAGGCACTGATACTCCTCCTGACTCCCTTCTAACAGCCATCAAAGCTATTGATCAGTGAGACCAAAGAAGACGTGTCGGCTAATTAACAAAAGCTAACCGCCCACACACACAACAACACACGGCCGAGGCCTCAGATCCTGCTCGCCTCGATACAGCCGTCGCGGCTGTTCTGTGGTGGTTGCCATGGTTTCTTCTCATGTCGCCGTTTTACTAATGAAGGCGAGAAAACAGTCGGGGTTTGTTCATTGACATGGATAGCCCGCCTACTTAATTACCCGTAGGGATGACCGAAAGGGATTTCTTAAAAGGTTATACAAGGGGATCCTGATTAGTGAAGGAAGGAGGAGGTGGAGCCGTGTCTGAGGTAGGAAGGAGAAAAAAGAAGAGGGCGAGTTAGTGGTGAGGAAGATGAATGGCAAGATGTGAAGAGGAGTGAGTTAAAGGGAACCAAGAGGGAAGCAGAATGAGAGAAAGTCAGAGAGGCAACATGAGAAAAAGGCGACTGAAGCGGAGAAGAGACGGCGAAGCGAGCGAACGCTGACATTTTACATTAACCCAGATTCACATCACGCTCGCAACACCTGAGCGAGAGCGCGCTGCCTCCTGATACCTGAGAAGAAGAGGCTTTTTTTAACCATGTAAAGCTTATCTTTACTACCTTTCAGCTTGATCCTGAGCCCTGCTTTATACTGAAAGCTGATTCCACAAATTCTGATAGAGTGAGCATGGCAGCGCTCTGCTATCTCTGTCCACCGTCTGCAGACGCACTCCAGCATGAAGTTCATTTCAATGCAAACTCTTTCAAGTCACATCAGTCTATGTGGCAAATTAAGAAAATGGAGTATTCCATCAAACGCATTTACCCGCTTTGATCTTCCTGACAGCTTTTGGCAGCAGCGAGTACGAGATAGTGGTGCTGCGTGTGTGTGTGTGTGTGTGTGTGTGTGTGTGTGTGTGAGAGAGAGAGAGAGAGAGAAAACCACGATGGTGCAAAGTATTCAGGAGATCTACAACAGAGGGTTCCCTTGAAAACCTGTCTAAACAATGATGAAAATGGTGTTTAAAAATTGAATTCTGTGGACACCTGGACGGACATTTATGTGCATTCTCTTTTACTGCTGTGGGCTCTTCACACCTGAAACCCAGCGTACCTGTGCCTCATGGTCTGGCCTCCCGCCGGCCTTCCTTCCTCCTCTCCTTTCATCTGTCTCCGTCCCTCCTTCATCTCCTCTGCCTCCTGTCTCTCTCTGATTCATTAAGCGGTGAGCAGTGTAAATCTTTAATGAGGCGCCCTCTGTAGAAAATGTTGGCTGTAACATGAAGGGACAGTCTGGATGGGCTGAAATGTGAGGTGCACTCTGACTCTCAAGGTTCAGTGAATGATACTGACACCTGTCCTGAAATGAGTACATGCAGGTGCCACTGATACCACATAAACCTCACATATGAGAGCGTTCTGTACATCCACGGTGACTTCCCTTTAATTCCCTTGAGAAAACATCTATGTGTGACTTGTTCATTGAGGAAGATTCGAGGCCTCAGATCTGATCCTGGGGAGGATCTAAAGGAAGACAGCAGGGAGAGGAAGAGTCCCATAAGAACAGACTGAGAAGCAAAGCTCTGCTGCTTCTGTGCTTGAAAGTCTGCTTCACCTCCGCCTGCACCCACAGTGTGCAGAAGCATACGTATTTGTTGTTCCTCCATTAATTTGATATTAAATACAACTGAACAAGACTCGCTGTCGTCATTTATTAATTCCTCTTTTTATGTGGCATATTGAGTGTATTAGAAAACTTTCAGGTGTAAGTTTGAAGAAATATCAAAGTGAAATAAGCTCTATTATACCTTGGGACCCTCCGTCCTTGCCCGGGTGAAGTCGTTGCTAACTTTGTGGTTAACAGCGACTCTAAACTCAGACACTGGTCAACAAAACTCAGTTGCTCTGCTTGGCTCTTAAAGAGCTGCAGCATTTATTCTGTAACAGACCGTGATGCTGAACATTCAGACAGTTCTCTTTCGCAGGTCGTCGAATGCTGATGCTTTGCAGATGCACGATGTGTCCTTTAGCTTCTGTTCAAGATGCATCAGGTTTTCAACTAACTCATCCGTGACGATATTAGACACTCAGAGCAAAGTGATGTTTGGGGTGGACGGATGGGTAAAACACAGGACTTTAACCCAGGAGACCGGAGTCTGTGTCCCGTCTGAAAGCAGAAGTCAGCGCTGACTCATCTTAACTTACATAACATCACCTGCATTACGTCCTTATTTTAACCCAAACAATGACCTTTTCCTAAACCTAACTGAGTGCTCCGGGTGTCCAAACTGCCACCGTTTCACAGCATCAACCACTTGTTAGAAGGGCTTTCTGGCAGGTGTCTCATACAGACTCTGAAGGGTAAGAGACGCTGAGGGGTGTGAAACAACATCAGCGTTCGACAACCTGGAAATGAAATATTCACTGTTCCATTCGCAGCTTCCTGCTAACGTGGCTGAGCTCAGACAGCGAGCACACCTGGCTTCCCGTCTCTTCGTCTCTTTCCCGCTCTGCACACGCATGCAGCCTATCTGACCTCGACTCCACTCTTTCCTGACGGCTTTTAGCTTCCTGTTGTCCTCAATCATGTTGACTGAAGTGTGCCCACATGACAGACGCTGTGTGGATTCTTCTGCTTCTGTCTGAATTAGACTGGATGCACAAACTGTGCTGAATATTCAGATTCACTTTTCAGACCAAGTACTTCATTTGGGTACTTGCCCATGCCGAGTTTCAATACAAGTACTTGATAATACCATCGTTCCACTACACACAGACAGTTCATCATCTTTGATTTTGAGATGTGGGATTAATGTTTATCGAACTAACGTCATACCCACGTCTTTCCTTCTGCAGGACTTATTTTTCTGTGGCCGTGCAGCATTTTATCCTCAGAGTTCTGGTGGCAGCGGCCCGACCACAGACACACAGACGGGAGAGCTCGGCGCCATGCCATTGTTCTGACGGCCCATTATTCTGAATCCCCAGCAGTCCGAAAAATGTCCCATTGGCCCAAAGGCTCATTTGTCTGACAGCCGGCCGTTGCTCTGAAGGCCTGTTGTTCCAAAAATACACATGAACTTATAAACAGAACTTAACTAACATACCTATTTCAAGGCAAACAATGAGCTAAACCAAGCAGGTTTGATGCTGAACCAAACCGCGGCGGTTATTATGAACAGGCCTGTGGAGCAGTGGTTTGTCTTCAGTCCAGCGGGACATTTTTCAGACTATTGTGGTTTTGGAATAATTGGCAGCCCCTGAGCTGTTTGCCTGCAGGTTCATGAGTTTATTAAAAACCAGAGACAAGGTGAAAAAATGGTTATCAATGTTAATGTTGGACCAGTGCTGAGACTCTGTCAGGAAACAAAACAACATTTTGCCTTCATGTAATTATCTTTTTTTTTTTTTTAACATTTCAACATTCAGCGTCGAGGAATCAGTCTCTGTGTTAGTGTTCATCCATATGGAGGAGAAAACGAAATAAAGAAGACGTGCACGCTCACACTGGCGGCTGTCAACACTAAAGGTAAAACCAAACCGGCGCCTTTGGTGTTCTCCACTCATGTATCAAGGCTCTTCAAGCTGCAAAACCTTCATCAAACCTTCAGGAAGCTCTAACTGGAACAGACAGAGGGAGGCAGAGCTTGATAGATCTAAAGGAACCAGCATGTTGATCAATGTCCAACTATTGTTGAAGGCTGTTCCTGGGTCACACGTGAGCTGCTTTCAGAGGTGACAGGAGTGTGATGGTGTCCTGTATGATGGTGTGATGGTGTATGATGGTGTATGATGGTGTCCTGTATGATGGTGTATGATGGTGTCCTGTATGATGGTGTGATGGTGTATGATGGTGTATGATGGTGTCCTGTGTGATGGTGTTTGATGGTGTCCTGTATGATGGTGTATGATGGTGTCCTGTATGATGGTGTATGATGGTGTCCTGTGTGATGGTGTATGATGGTGTATGATGGTGTGATGGTGTATGATGGTGTGATAGTGTATGATGGTGTCCTGTATGATGGTGTATGATGGTGTGATGGTGTATGATGGTGTCCTGTATGATGGTGTATGATGGTGTGATGGTGTATGATGGTGTCCTGTATGATGGTGTATGATGGTGTCCTGTGTGATGGTGTATGATGGTGTCCTGTGTGATGGTGTATGATGGTGTCCTGTATGATGGTGTATGATGGTGTGATGGTGTATGATGGTGTCCTGTATGATGGTGTATGATGGTGTCCTGTGTGATGGTGTATGATGGTGTCCTGTGTGATGGTGTATGATGGTGTCCTGTATGATGGTGTATGATGGTGTGATGGTGTATGATGGTGTCCTGTATGATGGTGTATGATGGTGTCCTGTGTGATGGTGTATGATGGTGTCCTGTGTGATGGTGTATGATGGTGTCCTGTATGATGGTGTATGATGGTGTATGATGGTGTCCTGTGTGATGGTGTATGATGGTGTCCTTTATGATGGTGTACGATGGTGTCCTGTATGATGATGTGATGGTGTATGATGGTGTCCTGTATGATGGTGTATGATGGTGTCCTGTGTGATGGTGTATGATGGTGTCCTGTATGATGGTGTATGATGGTGTCCTGTATGATGGTGTATGATGGTGTCCTGTATGATGGTGTATGATGGTGTATGATGGTGTGATGGTGTATGATGGTGTGATAGTGTATGATGGTGTCCTGTATGATGGTGTATGATGGTGTGATGGTGTATGATGGTGTCCTGTATGATGGTGTATGATGGTGTGATGGTGTATGATGGTGTCCTGTATGATGGTGTATGATGGTGTCCTGTGTGATGGTGTATGATGGTGTCCTGTGTGATGGTGTATGATGGTGTCCTGTATGATGGTGTATGATGGTGTGATGGTGTATGATGGTGTCCTGTATGATGGTGTATGATGGTGTCCTGTGTGATGGTGTATGATGGTGTCCTGTGTGATGGTGTATGATGGTGTCCTGTATGATGGTGTATGATGGTGTGATGGTGTATGATGGTGTCCTGTGTGATGGTGTATGATGGTGTCCTGTGTGATGGTGTATGATGGTGTCCTGTGTGATGGTGTATGATGGTGTCCTGTATGATGGTGTATGATGGTGTCCTGTGTGATGGTGTATGATGGTGTCCTGTGTGATGGTGTATGATGGTGTCCTGTATGATGGTGTATGATGGTGTGATGGTGTATGATGGTGTCCTGTATGATGGTGTATGATGGTGTCCTGTGTGATGGTGTATGATGGTGTCCTGTGTGATGGTGTATGATGGTGTCCTGTATGATGGTGTATGATGGTGTGATGGTGTTTGATGGTGTCCTGTATGATGGTGTGATGGTGTATGATGGTGTCCTGTATGATGGTGTATGATGGTGTCCTGTGTGATGGTGTATGATGGTGTCCTTTATGATGGTGTACGATGGTGTCCTGTATGGATGCATGCTTCAGTGCACATTAAATGTCCATTTGCCAGAGAATGGGTTCAATAGATGATTGGCTTTCAGGCACAATTCAAAATGTAGTGATTCAACAGTTTGAGCGGCGTGTCTGGACAGAGACTGTGTCCCATGCTGTGAAGAGCTCATTTTATGGACATGATGGACTAACTCATGGCTGTATAATGGAGCAATTTTAATGCAACCCACAAACAAAACTGTGTATTTTCTTCTATATCACAATCTGACAGCAGTAAATAAACCCTCAAATTCAGCATCATCAGAGATACTTTGAGGAGTGACTGCCTGAAAGAGGAGGATGTAAGACGTTACACCCCCCAGTCGTTTGCATCGTGTCCATAAAACTCACAGAAAACTTGAGTATGAGTTTCAGATGGAATCAGTCGACTCTCAGTGGCAGATATTCGTCATCAGTGGAATATCCAGAATAAATCATGAGCCTTTAATCCTCTACTTTGTTTGCTCGTTGCAGAAAAACTTGTCCAAACACACATGCCCACGCCTGTACCAGCATAAATACACTGAAGCATTAACACAGCGTTACAGAAACGGTGTCTTTGTGTTAGAAGTGTTGGATTCTTTTTCTGTCTTATTGCCAAAGTGGCGCAGAGAGCATACACCATCAGGCATTAGCAGAAGTAAATCAAAGCCAAAGCAGGTTTAACTGCAGCGCCTTTAAACACAAAGGTGATTCAAACATACTGTAGGACATGAAAATAAAACCACCAGAGTAAACCAAGAGGAGCAACACTGTTTGTTTTTACTCGACTGCAGCTGAAGATGGAAGGAACCGACCGGCTTTCTTCTCTTCGAGCGTATCAGGAATGTGCTTTGGCGCTTTGCCACCAAGTGATTTATAAACCAGCAGCAGCGCTTTAACGTGTCCTCTGCACCTGGAAGCCAGTGAGAAGATTTAAATTCCACATTTCTTCTGCTGCAGCACACAGATCTGATCTGTGAATTAAACGTCTCGTAGAAAAACAGAGAATTTCTATTTTTGACTTCTGGGAGTCGGAGAACCTCTTCGTGTGCACAGCAGCTTATTGAGACATTCAAAGCTACATAAGCAGTAACAGAGACTCCTTCAGCCAGTCAGCAGGAGGCCACATGGACAACGAGAGCCTGGCTTGGTCATCCAGAGCAAACATCAGTGTTATATCTCTGCTTATCGACGAGCGCGGACCACAGACTGTACGTAACAAAGGATAACTTCAAGCCTTAACGTAAATTAAACGAGGGACTTATATAGAAATTCAGCCCCGTGTTGTCCTGAATGTGGAAATTAGCTTTGGAGACCAAAACTGTTTTTTTGAAGCAGGCTGTTTATTTCTGCTGTAAAGTTCATTAGTTACAGTTAAAGTACATTTCTGATGTATCCAAAGAGGCTTTTTCTTTTTGATTGAACCAAATCAACAACTGGATTTGAGCACAAACTGGAGTGGCTATTGTTGTCTGTTATGAAAAGGACTAATTTAGTTAGTTTGGTCTGTCAGGACGCCTGCAGCATCTGAATGAGCTGCAGTTTTCTGTTGACTGCCCCAAATGTTCTCAATACTTGAGACGGAGACATAAATGAGTTTCTCTAAATCCTGCTCAGAACAATAAGCAGTCTTCAGCTATTTATAGTCAGCCATAATCTGCCACTGTCTGTCAGGAAGCACAATGCGCCGGGGTTCGACTGATGGGTGCAATCCATCATCACTTTATATCATTTCAATTATTGGAGTTTCATTTGTATCTGAAGTTTTTCACTTGAGCCAGACGTCATTCAGTGTCCGGCCAGTCTTTGCGCCACAGCACCGTCAAAAAAACAAGAGTCGTTAACTGTGATAATTAGCTTCGTAACACACTCACGCTGGGAAACACACTGCCAGACACATCCTGTATTATTATTATGTGCAATGTTAGCTAAAGGAAAGTTGACTGCTAATTATCTGGACTTGCAATCTGTGCTGGTCACCTGTGTTGCCATCGCCCAAGCTTCAGGTCTCCTGGACGTCCTGTTAGTCTCCTGCAAAGGAGCCAATTAAGTCCCACACCTCCAGGCACTGAGGGGAGAATTACTCAGCACCATTTTTATTTTTATTCATTCACACATAAATTATCTGGACTTATTTCTTATTTATTGTCTCGGATAAAACTGTCCAGTCCCCAGATAACACACAGAATTTTCCTCCATTCCAGATAAGATCACAGCGCAGGAGTCGACAGTTCACACAGTGTTTGTGTGCATTAAATTTATTTACTTCAATACTTCAGATATTTATATTTATGAGAATATTGGAGCGGTGTCTGCAAACTTACACAGTCAGAGGTGTTCATCAATGAATCATTGCTCAAATCTCAACTAAATCACTTCTATCAGCTGAGATGTTTGTAATATAAACACAAAGATCAGTGATATCCTCCTCAGACAGCCAGCATGCATTATAAACAGGATTTCACAGAACACTCCAAAAGTGTGGAGCAACAAACTCATTTAATCCAGTGGAGATGAGTTTTCAAATCAAACCTGTCTAGCATGAAGCTAGGTTTAAAGTTATGATGCAAAGGATTTATTAGATGGACAAAGTGCAGTTTAAAGCTGATTGTGTGTAAAACAGGAGAACGTCTGTATTATTTCATTTATAGACTGTTTGCTGGAGTAAAGACATGTTATGTGCAGGACACGTTCAGCAGACGTTATTAATGCCTCATGACAAACCATAATCCTGCTTACAGTCACAGAAAGAAATATAATGTTCATGACCATTTATAACCTTTCACATACAATCAGGCTTCAGTCTGTATGTTTGTACTGCACATTTACATTTATTTAATCCTTCAGTATGAATCAAAAAAACTGGGCTAACTTGCCTGCTGATAGTCGTCGTGGTGTCATCTGGAGCCGGCTGGTGTTCTGTGCATGTGCAGAGTATCTGGCTGCACATGAAACTCTGTTTGTAGACAAAAAGAAAAAGTTAGTGTCGATATTTAAGGATGAGGAAGATCAGGAGACAGCGGGCGTTAAATATCCTTTATGATATTAAAGTTTATTTCTAACCTTGAAAGGACAAACTCAAAATCAAGGTCAACATCACCAGCTTCTTCCAGAGCTTTGAGGAGTTGGAAAGCTTTCAGTTCACCTTTGAAAAGTCGTCCCTGAGGAAGACAGACTTCTTTAACGTGAACACAAGCCCAGTCCCGACGTGGACACTCCGACCACGAACGTCAACAAACTCCGTCCAGCTTTTATTCAGACTTAACGGATTGAGGAAAAACCAAAACATCGCTAATGAGTGTAATTTGTGAAATTATGTTTCCTCCCAAACTGTTGTGCCAAAGCAAATTAGCTGGATAGAAAGAGATTTTGTGCAAAGATAAGCCTCCTTGAAGGGTGGACCTTCTGTCTCTGAGACACTCCACAGACTGACGGGCAGCTTATTGAAAACAACACAACACAGACAAGCTTCCCATCCGTCCTCTGAGCTTCACCCACTGCAATCCCGACTAATAGCGGATGTACTGTCGCTACAGAAGTCTGTGCAGACATGTAACGCAGACACACACCCTCACACACCCTCACACACACCCACACAATGCAAAACAACAGCAGTTGGTCCGGCTGTGATTGGCAGATCATCCAGAGGCGACACAAAGCCTTTCTTCCACCCTCAGACTGAGCTGTCAGTCACATCGGAACAGGGCAGCGCCACAATATGGGTGCTGAAAATAGCCTGTCCTCACCCCGGGCCCTTCAGGGGACACACTGGGAACGTAATGCTGAAGGCAGCCACGGAGCTGAGAGGCCTCATTCACCTGCACAGTCTGTGGTAATGTGGGACAAAGCCACCAAAGCTCGGTGCTCCTGAGGTGTGAAGTGTGAAGCCGGCAGGTACCATTTTTGTCCAGATCCTTTTAAGGACGTTATATTCGTGGGAAAAGCGTTTGTCCAATACTTCAGTTTGGATATGAAAGGAGCAGCAGTGTAGGAATTCAGTTCAGCCACACAGGATCAGACGCTGTTTGCTGCCTCAGGATCGTCTCCACAAACAAGCTGATTTATAGCATTTGAAGTGCCATGTCAAACCATCACTCTCCGCTGATTCAGTCTTATAATGAGTCACAGTCCTCACATCTGGAAACATATTAGCATAGCTTGTTTTACAAATATCATAAACTTCTGAATAACTGTGTGACGTAACGTTTGGTTTAAAACACAATTCAATGATCAGCGAATGAGAGCAGAACGTATCCTGATGAATGCATGCTGTAGGTTACTCTACACATGTGGAAGCAGTCAAAGCTTCCCAGTCAAAACTCCAAGATCAGTACAGTTACAGTACAGCCTAGATCTGAATATGACAGCACACAGAAACACTGAACCTTTACCTCCATGCTGCTGCACTCCTGCCACAGTTGCACTTTCACGTAAAGGACTTTTTTTTGGTTAAACAATCAGGACGCTGGTGATGCTGCATTTTGAGCCACTAACCAGTCTCACTCTGTGCCGTGAATCAGTGAATGTCCTGCAAGAGTGCAACAAACCAGCAGACGAGCAGCCCTGCCCCCGAAACCTGAAGCTGCCTTAGCATTAGCATTAGCGTTAGCATTTAGAGCTAGTGTTTTGTAGAAGACATAATACTGTTTTCACCGACAGTCAGTGTCATCAAAATTAATTTGAAAATAATCTAAAAATATCAAATATGAGGTGTAAGGATCCAACTCACAACTGAACTCAACCGTGACGGAGGGTCTGTCCGTCACTTTCTGGCCTCATGTCTTCCGTATGCAGTGAAAATGGCTGCATCCATTTACTGTGTCTGTTACTGTAAGTGACTTTGTGACCACAGAATAGAAGCGGTGGGCATGCTTTGTGTCTCACGTTGTCCCTGATTTAAGTCATGAATCATCTGCACAGTTTGGGCCTTTCTGAACATCTAAACGCATCGACACGTTTCATCCTGCGTTCATTAAAAACATCATTAATAATGATGTCGACTGATCTAAAAATGTACTGTACATTGTATAATTAAACCAGGCCAAGATCAAATACCACGAAGACTAAAGGGAGCACGTTCAAAGGCAAGGCTGCACACGAACAAGAAAACGCAGCGAGCAGCCTCTTTGTGCTGTTTACCAGTAATCTGTCACTTAAAGCTGCGTCTGTGCTGACTGTTGCCCTCCGTCTGAAACATCTCCTTCACAACAAGAGGCCATTCAGGCTGCTTAAGTACATGTTTGGAGGCCATTATGGCTCCCACTCGTTAACTCTGCTGCCTCCTCTTTTCTCGGCCCCACAGTCACATTCACCTCAGCGCTTTGTGTTTCTGAGCTGGTGCTTCGTCTGTTTTTTGGGGACGGCTCTCATTCTCTTGCTCTGTTGTGTCGTTTCTTTTCTTGTGCCCTCGCTCTCTCTCACCTGCACTGATCTTGTGTTTTGTTTCGTCCCGGCTCTGATGAGGCTCAGTCTGAGTGCTGCTCAGGACGACCGCGCTGAAAATCTCTTTTGAAGCACAACAGGATTGAGAACGCACTCTGCTTACGGCTTTGTGAACAAATACACTTTCAGTTCGAATTAGCGCTGCATTACAAGCGCGTGTTATTCCAGCCTGACGCTGCCGCTGCCTGCACTCATGGGTGTTTGTTCTGAAATGAAGGTGTTTGAGTTCAGAGGTTTCTTTCATACATTAATGTGTGGATAAGTGCCCTCACCTCCTGCCCATTTATCAAATCAAATCAAATCGAACTTTATTTATATAGCACTTTTCATACATAGTGCAACACAAAGTGCTTTACAAGAGTTAAAATAACATAAATAAAAACAGCAACAACACGAAAAACTCAACCCTCCCACCCCCCATGTGTACTAACACACACCCTCAACCACATACATACACACACACACACACACACACACACACACACATTCTCACCACAGACAGTAGCAGGAGTAATGAGACATGCAAGGCACTGAGGATTGAGGAGAATGCCACCTTTGGGGCCGTCCACACCGAGAGGAGTCATCACGGGCTATGAGCACAGGGGGCACCGGCACCCGGGCCCCACCGACCCTGACGTACCGGCGAGTCCCCACACCAAGTATCTTCTGGGTGTCCTGCGAATCCTCTCTTTCAATACTGGAAAGAAAAATGTGAAAACATGAACGTTTTGAATAATAATGAAGCAGCAAATCGAGCACAGCGCACATACAAGAGCATACCTGCAGACATTATGGGAAATGTAAATGATGTGTGTCTTTGTACTGTATGTTTTCTGCATATGCAGACGAGCACGATGTCTCCTCGTGATGTATGAAAACGAGAGAAATTTCTCAGCTGGGACAGATCGTGGTTCAGCTTGGTTGGTTCTTGCTCAAGGGCATCTCATCTGTGGTAATGAGGGAGGGTCAAACCCCCAATGTAAACACATTTATTCTGCAGGTCCAGACATTTCACTCTGTAACATGCAGCCCACCACTGTCCCAGTATGTCACCTGAAAAACAAACAAAACCAGTAAGTGGAACTGCTTTGTGTCCATGTTAGAGTTAAAATGTGATTAATTAATTAATTTGTCAAATACTTAATTCACCAGATAATGACTACAGAAGCACCAAAGAAGAAAAACAAAATAGAGACCTTATCTCAAACTGAATCTCATAATATTTCAGAATTACAACATCTTTATCTCAGAATTGCAGACACAGATGTGCTAGTTATACGATCTGTCCTGGCACAGAAGCCGGAGGAGCTGATGTTGTCGCTAAAAAAACTTTTTTCCTCTTTGGTGAACGCGCTGCAGTTCCACAATAAACAGGCAGTCCCATCTGGACATTTTAACTAGAAACAGTTTCTCATTTTTAGAAGGTGCACTGCTGTATGGAGTGGACTCTAGTTTGAGCTCTGTTGATATTTTACTTCCTGGATGAAAGAGGTTTACACAAACCTGCACCTACTTCCCAAAGACTGGGAAAGATGTGGAACGCTCCAAAAACACCTGTTTGGAACATTCCACAGGTAAACAGGCCGATTGGTAACAGGTGAGAGCATCATGATTGGGTGAGGTTGAGCGAGGTTCACACTTTGTGAACACATGACTGGATGAAGGAGATGAACACATGAACTCAGAGACACTTCAGGAAACTGCTGTCAGTGAACACAGCTTGATTGGAAATGGCACTTCAATGCTTGACATGAAGAAAGGTAACCTGGGCTCAAACGCAGGTGTAAGTACGCACATCATCTCAACAGACGGCAATCAGGACGGAGCATTTTCTGCAGCCTTTAAATAAAATTTGACAGCACATTATTGTTTTATACAGACTGTGAGCCTGTTGGTCCCCGATTCATTCTCTGTATCCCACCACATTTTTGAGGCATTATTTGACATTAGTTTCCACGGTGGTACATGTTGCATTAGCATCAGCAACCAGTATAAGTGGACAAATTACCTGATCAGTGGCAGATGGCGGACAGATGGATCCATTCCCCAGGAATTGGTTGCTGGTGTCACTGCTTCATGGAGGTTTCTGTCTGTACTTGGTGATAACAAGAGAGCGACTGTTGTTTTTGACACCTAAATTGAAGCGACCTAATCTGCCGCCTATTTAGCAGAAGTGTTGTTATTAAGTGATGAATGGAAATGGTTTCTGTGGGGTAATTTTTGGAATGTCAGTTCAATATATGAATATGAATGTACAAGCTTAGTGTTTGGAGCAAATCTAATCAGCTGACATTGTTTACATGAATCTGAAGTCATCCTGATGATCTAATATTCTCTGATTGAGTGAAAATGAAATACTGAAGTTGTCTTTGACTTTGCTTCGTACTTTGAGTCGTGACACTTATTTTAAAACTGATTACTGATCAGAGATGGACAGACTTTAAGCTGCTCAAGAGTAGTTTAAAGAGTGCTCAGTTTAAGCGTGAACACACCTGTCGTGCAGGCACAGGTGTGCCGGGGTGTGTCGATGACATCCAAACCCAGATGTCACGACGACAATGTCTGCTCAGCTCGGTGTTTATGACACACATTACAACATGTATTATTACTGTTCTTCTATACTTCTCAAATCCAGCCTATTGTTCCTCGCTCTGAAAGGCTGCACGGCTGCCGCTGCACTTCTCTAATCATCACTAACGTACAGCCTCTTCTTATCATTTGCAGCGTTGTTTCAGTCCATCGTTGTCTTTAGGCTTCGGTGCCGTTTTCGTTCCATAAAATCTAATGAAGTGAAGCGACTGCACTGCCTGAGTTTTCGTTCTGGCTACGCTGCTGAAACACGCCTGTAACACAACCTTGGCCTTCTGTCACTCCACCTACCTTCACTTTGGTGAGTTTAATGCCTCACAGTCTTCTGTGAAGGAGTGATGTGAGGCAGGATTTTCTTTGCAGGAAGACGAATCACTTTACTGTCACCACGTGGGAGAAAGCCCCTGCACGCTCATTCTTCCTCAAGTGGATTTTCTTTATGCATGGCAGAGATCAAATGTAAACACGTCAAGTGAATATATTGATAAAATGACACACTTGACTGCTGTTGAATGATCTACTGACATCGCTACATAACCGCTGAGCCTGAGACAGACTGAAGTCACTCAATGATTATGTCACACTCATCCTGATGTGTCTCTGTGACTGTCCAATAAATGCTGCTGCTGCTGTGATTGGCAGCGTTTGCAGATATTTGTTGTGTTATTTTGAACTGGTTTGAAATTTGTCAGCAGCTCTCAAATGTATAATGCTGTATGTACAGATCAATAACATGTACTTTGTTTGGATCTGTTTAAGTGCAACAACATCTTGGGATAACACAACATG
The DNA here is from genome assembly GCF_051107435.1 of Chaetodon auriga. NCBI lineage: Eukaryota > Metazoa > Chordata > Actinopteri > Chaetodontiformes > Chaetodontidae > Chaetodon > Chaetodon auriga. The sequence goes on along the minus strand of NC_135084.1, from coordinate 26,546,567 downwards.
ACACGACAAGACTGTGTGCTTGTGTACACTTGTCAACGATTCACTGTTCCACCTTTTATTTGAAGTTCAGCTGCTCTCATATTTGCTTGCCGTCAAACACACGAGACGTTCTGTTTGTTTTTCTTGCAGACAGAAAAGAAAAATGTGAAGGACTGCACTGCAGTTGTACTTGTAAATAATTAAGCGTATTTCTTGTGCCGTGGCATCACCTGTGCCGGTGTCAAACACATCAGCTGACGGCTGAACGGCCCTCAGTGGAGGTACACCAAATCAGAATAATCCAGGAGGTTGTCATGTAGGTCCTTTCGACAGCTTCTAAACCTGAAGGTCAGGAAAGAAGAATGTGAGGGGCTCACAAGATGATGAAGAAATACACACACACACACACACACACACACACACACACACGTATGTTTCCTTTTCTCTAATTTGTGCTTTTTTCTTGTGAATGTGTACTTTTGTGCCTTCAGGCCTGTAAAACTCCTTCAAGTCAAACACTCTGAGACAGAAACATCATTGTTAGCTTGAACTGCTCACAGCAGAGACCTGAGAGCGGCTCTTGCCTCATTTTTTTGTTGGGAGTCATCGGCGTAATATTGTTTTTTCCTTCCAGCGTTTGCTTCTGTGGAACTTTCTTCACATGGACTCCACCTGCCTGCTCCAGCTGCTCATCCCAACACACTCCAACAAGGTCCTTGGTTTTTTTTGTTTTTGTTTTTTTTGTCCACGTAACAGCTGGCAGTTCTATTCTTTCCTTCTTTATTCTGTTATTTTTTGCCCTCCCACTTGTCACGTTGTAATCTGGTTGGTAGCCAGATGGCACAAACGGTGCAGAGAGGGGATGTGGAACTTTGAACAGTTCACGCAGCGTCACGGGATTAAAGACGCTGAAGTGGCTTTTGTGGTTTGTGGCTTTTGCTAGTTGACAACACCACATGCCACGAGAGCATCAAAGCCGTTTCTGAGGTCAGCGCTGCTGCTCGTCTGTTCCTGCACCAGACTCAATAATGAATATGCTAGTTAAGGCTGGTACAGTGCCTCCTCTCAGTGGTTCCCAGGAGGAATTTATTATGTTATTTCTACTGCTGTCCTATTTCTAAGAGAGATGTGTCTGGTGAACTACGGCACCACAACAAACCGTGATGACTTGATCTTAGCGATAAAGGAAGGAAGCACGCTGACGCCTGAGCAGCATTTGTCATTTTTAAAAAAAGTTGCACTGAATCTGGTTCAGAAATGCAGATGAAGACTTTTCAAACAGGACTAAAGATACCATGTGGGGACAACTGAGGGAAAGAGTATCTAGTGTAAAGTGTGAGTTCATGTTGGTGAAAAATGGATCACGATGAGGCGCAGGAGGCTCCTCACAAACTCACCTGTATACAAGGCGAGAAGCTGAAGAAGCCCAGACTGCAAGATGAAGTGAAGCCTCAGGAAGTGTGTTAACGTGCAGTGAAATAATATTATCATGACAAGAATAATCCACTCTCACTTATGTAACCCCACATCAGTGTTGCACCCCGACAAGAACGACAACACGACACCCAATCTCACTGAAACTTCAAAGCAGCAGCGATTCTCTTCCACGTATTAATGGTTAATCCAGTTCAACACTCACGTCTTTTCACTCAAGTGGCGTGGATAATACAAATGCAGCTTGCATGGAAATGTCATCACGATCTCAGAGGCTGTCATTTTATATTTTAATGAGTGATTTAAGGATGGCATCATTAAATCTAAACAGTGCCAGAGACATCAGAGAGGTTTTTTCCTTTATGAACAGTCCAAAACAAAAGACAACGAGGGTCTGGGGACCCATTCTAATAAAACTAATGCAGTAGATTGGCAGAGAGAGTGGGTGGGAAGCAGAATTGATGTGTGACTGCCAGCATTGCTGTATTCTGCTCAAAACATGTTTGTTTTTTGCATATAATGTAAAAATGTTATCTGCTAAGAATTTAGAATTGAGGTAAGTTTCAAGACTTCACTGCACCTGTAACCACACCCATCTATGATGTCACAATGTCCTGGAGTACAGCAGGACATCACTGCAGCAAGCTGAGGTGTTAAACCACTGAATGTCAGCAAAATCAACATTTTGAATGTTGAATTGGAACTACTGCAGCGCCATCAGCTGTTGTTCATGAATCATCAACCACAAAGGCAGACGAGGCTGTCATTGTGTTTTCTTATCACAAATGAGAAAGAGGTGAAGGTTAAACGGCTGACGTATGAGGAGAACTCTGCATGTATGCACTGTGTGAAACAAGCAGCGAACAGTATAACTGTACACCTACAGAGCGTTAGCAGTTGGCTCTCCTTTATTCCAACCTGCCACCTCCTGAGTCTGCTCCTCTACAGTTCTTCCTGAGCTTGATCTGGAGGTTCTGTCAGTTTAGCTAACATGTGAATCCAGCTCAGGGAGAGCTGCAGAGGAGTAGATTCAGGAGATGACAGCTTAAAATATGAGTCAGAGGCTCGGAGTGTTATCATGATGGAAATTGGTCGGGGACGGAGGAAGCTCTGAGAGAAAATGACTGACACAACCACAGCAAGCGATACAATTAAGGATTCCCAAAGTGTCCTGCATTAGTGAGAGCTAATCACTTAGCATCTCTGCAGAGCTGATGTCCTGAAATAAAGTATTTCAGTAACATGACATCATTATAGAACTTGCACTCCAGATGCAAAGCACAGAATCATCCTTCTCTTCTTCAGTGCATCAACCCATCAAGTCTGTGAGCTGTGGTTTAGGCTTTGTTACACCACCAGTGACTCAGCCAACAGACGCCTGGTGAAGCCAAAGGTGGCATCTTAGGAATCAGGGCAAACGTTAAGTTATTTATTATCCTCTGCTATTCAAAATGAATGGAGGTGTCAGAGTTTCTTGATGAAACAGAAATAAATGGGGCTGCGCTGAGTGCATCTCAGTCCAAACAGCTGACGCTTGTGAAATTACTGCTGCATTGTTGAAGAGCCAAGATGGTTGGTCTGAAACTGGAGGATGTCCAAAGGTGCTGAAGGTACTGTGTGCTACATTTAATCAGCTAATGTTTACACCATCTTTGTTTGTGGATGTTGTTGAACTGGCTGCTCTCGAGCTCTTGTTGAGCCTGATTGAAAGACGTGATTTATGGTTGTAATGGTGAATAATGTGGGAGAAGTGAGATGCTTTTGAAACAACAAATCAACCATGACAGCGACTGATACGAGCAAAGGTTTTAAAGTGTTCTCTATCGGGCCTTTAAGGAGTAATTCACATTTTGAGGCAAGAGGCTTTTTCTTTCTCTTACTGAGAGTCAGATGAAGATGATTTATTCCGCTCTCATGTCTCTGTGCTAGCAGGCGATGAGCTTAGCCTAGCATACAGACTGGGAGCAGGTGGAAACAGCTAGCATGGCTCTGTCCAAGGGTAAAAAATAACACAAAGTGTGGCAGACCTGCACCTCTAAAGCTCATTAATTAACACATTATCATTTGTTTAATTAGATCAATCAAACAGATATGCAAAACCATGAAGGCTGTGCTTTTAGAGGGAGTTGATTGTTATTTCAGGACCAGTTCAGTGACTTCCTGGAGTCTCTTCGTCACCGTGGGTTTGGGCAACCAGCAGAAACTCCAGGAAATCACTGCCCAAGAAATAATGACTGCACGCTGCTAAGCATGCCAGCTTAATGATTACTGAGACTTTTCCTCCAGCTGTGGGTCACTGTCATCATCAGAACTGCTGCAGATCACAAAACACTCCAAGTCACTGTCAGGAGTTATTTTGGAAACAATTTTAACAGCTCTGATAAACTGATGAACAGTCCAAGTTGTTGCTTAGTTATGAGGACTTGATTACTAACTAAACCAGCCTGGTATCACTGTGGAATCACCATAGAAACTGCCACCTTTCAAACAGCTTGGTTTCATTCCTCCAGAAACAACAAGAGCCATTTAAGGGACATCTGAGCAAGGTTAAGGTGATATGGATTTGATGCAGAGGAGGAGGATCCATTTAATGTGCTGACAGTCTTAATCCAGCTGGTCTCTGTTCAGTTCATATGATCGGTGCAGTGGAACAGGAAAAGTCACGATGCCATTATTGACTCATGCATATCCACAATTTTCTCTGTCTTTGTTTTTGTCCCCTGGGAAACCTGACAGCACGAGTGAGAAAGACGGAGACGAGAAGGAGAACGAGGAGGAATCAGTCAGCGAACGCCGGCTGCTCTCCTTGGGGGAAAGAGGACATTCAGTACCACAAACATTCAGGCAGATCAATTTGACGACGCGACCGGAAAACAGTCGAGAGGAAGAATCACACACAGCATCGAGCGCATACAGTGCATGCACACACACACACACACACACACACACACACACACACACACACACACACACACACACACACACACACACACACACACACACAGAAGCCTTCTTCTACCCACCCACTCTCCCTTTGCAGATTAACAAGCACACTGAGACATAAACAAAACTGAACTTTTCAAGTTAGAACAAGAATAGTTGTGTTTCTACCAACATAATGAGGGATACTGTGTCTGTGCTCATGCAGGTATGTGTGTGAATCTACGCTTCATGTGCATAAACAGGCATATAGATAAAGACACTCAGCAGCACATTCCATTTCAATAAATGAAAGGAAACAGCAAATGTCGCTTTTTTTTCCAGTGCTGAGCTGTATTATTGAGAGAGAGAGGAAAAAACAGAAGCAGAAGATATAAAATAGATGCTTGTTAGAGCCAATCCTTCAAATGTCTTCAAGGTTTTCCAATAAAAATGTGCTAATCAGCTGATCAGGAGCTGCTTTCATGCATGTTGCAAATAAAATGCAAACGCATACTGCCGCCCTGCATGTCTCCCTCAGGTTTCTGCATCATATTTCATCCTTTCTTCACCTTTTCACACTGAAGTCTCTTAAACGTGTGAATCCAAGGCTGATCCGACTGTATGTGTTAATAAGACCGGGCCCCAAGGTGGAAATTAAATTGCCCTCTCTCACACCTCACTGAATCTGGCTGAAGAGTCACTTCTTTAAACAATTTCTCTTTCCTGCACCGCGTCACAGTATCCCTCAAAGACAAGTGTGTGACCCACCAATCCCTCCAAGCGTTCGCTGCTTTTTAATTCAGTTCCTTTTGTATCACATAATGGTATAAAAGTTAGAATTAATTCTCCAGAGGTTATTAATTTGGCTCTCCTTGACCTGCTCTTTGGAGAGTCCTCTTTTCTCACCTTTGCATCCATTCTGCAGGTTATTAAAAAATGCATATAACAGCCAACTCATTACCAGCATGCATGTGCACTGTTCTGCATTGATGGCTAAAAGAAAAACCACAGAAGACCCAAACCATGTTCACATCAGTGACAGTTTATCATGTTTTAAACACTAAATTAAATTTTGGTAATTGATCTTGCATATGCATATCTTGTAAATAGAGGTGCAAAAACACAGGAAAAAATGTATTAAATGGATAAACAGCCACAAACATCCCGTCGATGATGGTCAACCAGGCGAAGTGCTGGATTTCTGTAGGACGTTACTCCAGTTTCCAGGCTCAGATGTGTCACATTCTGCCTCAAACACATGCAGAGCATTCATTAAGCAGACTGTATGCAGGATGCCCCTCTCTCCTCACTGCATGTGCATGTCAGGGAGGACTGCACAAATAAGAGGAGGAGACATGTTAACAGAGGTTAATTATGTATTCTGCTGGATTTAACGGGGTTGTGGAATCTGCGACTGTCAGATTTGTGCAGAAATTATTTTCCTCTGAAAAGACAAAACAGTGCAGGATTTACAAGAGGCGCCAGAAAGACTGTCAGGAAGAGAAACGTGCATCAAATACAACTAAAGACTGATTATTAGAAACACGAACGACACAAAATAGATGATTATTACACAACGTCTGATCATTATTAGAACGAAAACGAACAGTGGACAAATGTTTTGGTTTGTGTTCATCAAACTTCATTTGAACTTCACATCAATGAACCATAAAATAACTGCAGGCTGCAGATAGATGTGCTTTAATTGAACTGTGCATTTAGCTCAGCATTAATGTCCACATCAAACTATCTACACCTCCACCTGCCCCATCTCTCTCTCTCCTCTCTCCAGTTGTTGTAGTGCTGTGTGAACAACCACAACACACCATCTTCTCACTAAATGTGGCCCTAAAATCCAGCTAATTAACACCTCGACTGTGCTTCCGTCTCTTTCTTCTGTTGCATTCTTGCACTTTTTTATACTAATTCACTCTCCCACCCTCCACTTCTCACCATCTTCGCAGCGCCTGTCTTGTTTTGCAGCGTGCTGCTCTGCTCACAGTCAGCATTCACCTCATGTTCTACCTGTGATGGCTGACAGACAGTCCACAGCCTCATCCTGGGAGCAACCAGTGTAGCAAACATGCACATGAGACACACACCGAATGCACACGGGCATACAGAAACACACAGGCGTGTGCACACACACATATTCATACACAAATTGAATGACACAGCTGCCATTGCAAATGCACACTTTCAGTTTGAACACCAAATATGTGGATGAAAATGCACATACATAAATGAAACAACGTGACCATGAGGGAAAGCCAGAACACTGCATTATCCACTATTGTCAGTGGGGTGGTGAATATGCAGTAAGATGAATGTAATCATATAGAATCTTCTCCAGCTGACATCCATCTGCAGCTGATAGCTGTGAGTCTGCTGGACAAACAAACACCACCTCTGCATCTCATTTTGGTTCAGATGTGCTGTCAAACCATAGAAGACGACACTGGAGCTTCAGGCAAATTCATTCAAAGACTTTTCCTTCATGAAGTAATACACATGACCGGAAGTATCATAAGAAGTACACAGGGTAGATCTGAAAGTGGACATGTTTTGCAGTTATCAGAGCATCACTTGGCTGCTCTGCTGTCAGAGCTGAAAACCAAACATCTAATAATGAAAAAGCAGTTGTGCTGTCATTGGCCGAGATCCTCGCACGCCTACTGTTACTCTTACTACTTCGTTCACTTGCTGCTGTCAGTGAACAGAAATACAAATCGAAGGTTTGACAGACACTAACAACGGCTTGGCCTTTTAACGTCAGTCATGGCGCCTCATGTCATTATTTGGTGTCAGCTGCTTGTAGACCTTTGACCTTTGGCTGCTCTGCCATCCACCATGACTGGACTTCTGAGGGATGAGATTGGCCTCTGGTGTTTAGTGCTGACATGTCAGGAAGCTCAACAATGAAAGCTATTATACATGTTTTTTTGTTAAATGTCTCGAAGGTAAATCCTTCAAGAACCAGTGCAGAGTAAGTGTTATTTTTGCTCTCGTCTATATCTGAACTACTTTCGGCGAATGTGGTGTCATGTTAAACTCGGTGAGGCTGTGTGCACATCCAATCCCATATCTAAACCAGGAGCAGAATAACAGATCAAATAACAGAATATTGGAGAATATGTGCAAAAAGGCGGCATTTTAACAGAAGCAGGGTTTCATCTGCTTTTTCAATTCAATTACGTTTTAGAAGCTTTAATGTGAAATGCAGAAATCTCCATTTTTTCTTCATTAAAATATCTTTTGATATTCTTTTATGACTGTTGTCGAAAACCATTTTTTTCCCATTTTTTTTGCAGGACAAAGGCTTTGTTTGTTGTCCCATGAGCACAGAGACGTCTCTTTGTCTCTTGTGTCTTCTTCTCCTTGTCCTCTCTTTTCACTCAGGCTTCTCTGTGCTGAACCATCACCCCCCTGGGACCCCCCCTCTCCCTCCTCCCTCCAGATGTTTTGGATCTGGATCTGGATCCTCCTGGAGGTTCAGCCTCTCCTCTCCTCTGTCTCTCTCCCTCATGTGCATGTTGTCCTTGTCTCTCTCCCTCCGTCTGCTCTCTCCTTTCTGTGTCAGCGGTGTCTTTTAGCTTCGCCTCTTGTTTGTTCGTGTACTTGTCCTCTTTCCAGGTCTCCGTGGTTGAGAGGAGGACATGTGGCTTCTGCTCTGATCTGAATCGAGGGTCTTGGGATACAGATTGTAAAACCCCTTGAGGCATCTTTGTGATTTGTGATATTTGACTATGGTTAAGGTATGGTTTCTATTTTGGTAACATGCTTTCAGTGTAAATATAACTCTTATAGCCGACTGCATTTCAAAGTATGTAAGAGCTTCTTTTGGCATCCTGTCATAAATGCTGTTTCCTGTCTTTCCTCAAAGAGTTTGCTTCTACTCAGACCTGCGTTTCCTTCATCCTGACCTTTTTATTTCCCTGCTGTCAGATGAAAAGTGAAAACAGTTTGAGTAACAACGTTTCAGACCAGGAGAATGGTTTTACAGTCAATCCACATCATTGGGTGTTTTGAATAGGTCATTCATCACCTGGAAGTACACACCACCTCAGGGGTTAGAAGAACACTTCTTAAACTTAGAGTCCTGTCAGGAGTCAGAAACACTGGCTTCTCCCGCACAGGAGGAAGATATATAAGAAGACATATATAAGAAGAGAAGTCCATTTTAGAATATGTTAAATCTGTGACGGATTTCTCCTTTGCTTCAGTTCCTCCACTGAGCTCTCTCCTCATCCTCTTTGTGTTTCAATAAAAAAAATCCTGAAGTACAGCCACTGCTGGCCCTCCTTTCAAAGGATGATGGGATATTATCAGGTATTAGAGGTTTTTAAAGGACAGGTAGACTGTCATCGTCCTGCTGTAGCAGGATTTGTTGATAACCTTTACCCTGAAGACTTCTTAATGCACTGATATGTCTGTGGAGGAAATGGGGACATGCTTTATCTGGCCTGCAGCTACACTTACACTCAGTCCTCAGACATTTCATTTTTTTCAATCACAGCATATGTGAGAATGGATTCAAAGCTTGCAAGAGGCAGAGAGAGAGCAAGCTGTTTAAAACACTCCTCGGCTTTTTTCCAGACATGTAATGTATACTTCAGAAAAGGACATGACAATCAAGGCAATGACCTAATTCAACACAGGTGACCCTCAAGGGTCCGAGTCATTCTGATGAATAGCACAGCTGTTGTTTTCTCTAGATTGCATTTTGTTGGAGTGACTAAGCCTGGGCTTCCTTCACTTGCCTCTTGTGGCTATCTGTGATGAAAATCTGAAAATGTTGAGAATTTGATAGTTTTATTAAAGGCCTTGGGCATGCAGTCAAATACAAGAGTCCTAAAGGAAAGTAACTTTGAGAAGGACCAGACCTGATGGGTATGTGTCCCAGTCTCCTGTTTACACTGATCACATAAAGAAGAGGTATTGGGTTTATACCATGAAGCCTGGACTTTGAATAATGGAGTCTGTCAGCTGATTTGAATTGTATTGAGGTATGTCTAGCATTTATAGAACTATGGTGAATATTAACAAGAACAGCCTCCCATACTAAATCAGAGATGTCAGTATCTAGATCCTGATGCCAAACATTTTCCAGTTCCTCACTGGACACTTCTACGACAGCCAATGAAATATCTTAGTTTTCCCTCAACATTCAAGGCTGGGTCTACTCGGGCAGGAGGGAAGACATGGTTGTGGCAAACTGGGCTGTCTTTGTGTACTTTCAGCAGGTTAAGGAAAGTTTGGATTTATTCCCATACTTTCAAGAAGTGACTGGATTGTTTCTGTAAGTTGACATTTTCGCCCTAACTGGGTCACTAAGTACTGCCGGGAGGAAAGTACAGCCACAAGTCGCCAGCTCAATCTGAAGGAGTGAGGACCTGGTCATGTGATGGTGGTCGAACTGGGACAATATCTTGACCTGGTCTATTTTTTCTGGACAGAAACTAAATTGAAGAGAGATGGTGAACAGGAACAACCTTGAAGAATGGCTCTCTGTAAGTGCAAAGTCTGTGACACCTGACTCTTAGTGATAATTGATGCTTGAGGACTGTTTGAAAGTGGGCAGCACATTCACATATTCAGTGTGATCAAAATCCTTTCAGGCGTCCAAGGCAACTACCACAGAGTCTTCTGCATGGTTATGATACGTCATGTTGAAGTAAATGTGTTGACCCAAGACAAAACCCATCAGATCAGGATGTATTATATCAGCTCTGTCTTTGCATAGTCTGTTAGCCTACATGTTAATAAAATTTTCATTTCCTTTTGGAGGAGGGATACTGGACAGTATGATGACATTTCCACAGGGTCTTTTGTCAAAATCAGAACAATGTTTGCCTTACAAAGCAAGTGGGGTGGCGCTGAGGTTTCTTCGCAATGGTTAAGCATAGCTAGAATCAATGGAGAAAGACATGATAAGTATACTTTATTGAGTTCAATGACTAGCCCATGGGGGTCTGGGGCTTTGTTATTTGGAAGTCGAGACTTCAGAGCAACTTTGATCTCATAAAGCGTTATATCAGCATCCGTGGCCTTTGCTGAAGTAAAGAGCTGTCTGTTGTGTAGATATTGGTTCATAATCTGGGAATCGATGGTTTTACCTTTGGACTGATGTAACTCCTCTTTGAATTGTGCCAAACATGTATCGATCTCATCGTATCTGTTGTAAATTTACCTTGACACGTTGGCCTGTCAGTGCTGCAGCTGCCTTGTGGGTAGTCTGTGGGATTTGTCTCACAGTTCAAAATGTTTTTGTTGTGTTACATCAAGCACTGAGCCAACTCTTTGTGGACAGACAATGTTGTATTCATATTCTAATTAGGTGAGAGACTCCAGAGTCGGGCATCATTAGGATTGTTCTTAAACACATTCTCCTCAGTTAAAAGGTCACGTTCTGTATCTTTCAGTCTACTGCTCTCCATTTTCCTTTCACTGGAGACACAGATGATATGACCTCTGATGACTGCCTTTAGAGACTCCCATAAAATGAACTCACTAACCTCGCCAGTGTCATTCCCACAGATAAAGTGAGAAATTCGTTCTTGCTAGTTGGTGAACTGCTCATCAAACAGATACATGAGAATAAAGCTCCCCTTTTGGCTGGCTACCAGCTCTCAGTTCCCCATTTTCATTTCCACGGACGATCAAATGATCAGACATTATGATGAGGTGATATGTTACAGTCTCGATGGTTGATGATAATTTAGATGTGGACTGTAGAAGGAGTAATCTCTTGGAGGGATTTTGCAGACTATTAAAGTCACTACCAGATTACAACGTTTGTATCTGAAATATTTGGGATCACACACACAAAAATTGCTGCGCCCCTCGCTTTAGTAGTAGTTGGTCGACTCAGTTGTCCTTAAAAATTCCCTTAGCTTAAACTTAATTTGCATTTCCTGTAGAAACATCATATCTGCACGTAGGAATACGGGCTCATTGAAATGGGAGTTCACATGAATGAGCGGTGGAGACCAGCTCTCCACCCAAGAATCAACTTCGATGATATTCTCAATTTATCAACAAGACAAACAGGTCTGTTTTATTTGGTTCGCAGTGACGTGTAACTGGTTAATGATATTTTTGGATAAGAAACAACTGATTACTGATTACTACTTCAACTGTTATTGTCTATTGTGTCCATATGTTAAATATATTTTTTGCTCATATGGATTTTTGCCTCTGAGCACTGCTTCTACATTGGGAAAACACGCCCTTACAATAATTACCAAGGCCTGTGCTGTTACGCAGACATCACATCTCTTCCAAACAAGCGCACATGTATAATCTGTGGAATTAAAGTCCTCAGTGAGCACAGGATCCACAGGTGCAGTCACATCACAGGTGGTTTGTCCTATAATTATCAACATCACCTGACCCCCCTGTCTGCACATACGGCAGATGTAAGTTCTTCTCAGAGTTCTTCATAGGATAGAGAACTGACATTTAAATTTATTTTGATGCCATGATTTTACAGCAAGGTCGAAATATATGTAAAGGTCTCCACCAGTTCAGAGGGCTGGACTGCTCTGAGATGAAGTTGTGCCTCTCTTACCCAAATCTGATGTACATAAACTAATAAAGACCTATTCTCAAAGTGACCTCAGGCTAATTACACCCATTTCAACCTGAGCCAAAGGACAGTGGAGCAATTAAGTCTGACCCAATTACACCAAACTGTTGTGAATAAGAGAGATGAATGATGAAGCTGTAAGAAGAGATAAAGATGATATAAAGCACAACCTGCTGCTGGGCAATGTGCACCACCTGTCATCAGTAAATTATTACTTACTGTACCATGATAATGGGTGAATCATATTATCAATTCGACCATTAGTTTAATATGACATCAGAAAATTGAATCGTCTTCAGTATCTTCAATCTCAAGTGTTAAAGGTTTCTTAGTAAAGACCACAGTTCAATTTATTTAGGAAGCGGTAACAAAAATACATTGTTCAGGGGGAACTAATAAACCAATGCAAAACAATAAGGATGAACTTCTGTGGTAGTGAGACTCAAGTCTATTTGAACCTCAATTTTAATTTTCTTAAAATACGCCTGACTTAATGAAAAAAGCCTGTGCTACAGGTAAAGCCCTCATGGACACCTTTTGACTCCTATATTCACAGGCTACCTTTAAGTGTGCTGTCACCTACATTTTGGTCAGATTGTGGGATGTAGATTGAAGCCCTAAGGGCCAAAACACCTGAGGAGGGAAGTGCATACCAATGTTGACCATAAGCAAACGTCAAGTTTACCCACCTGAAGGATGAATGTAGAAGCATTACTTGATTCAAGACAAATTCGTACAAACCACACCAACATACTGCTTTCCATTTTGAATGGGTTGGAGTTCAGTTATCTTCTGACAAATTTCATCAGATCTTCACCACAATTGGTGCATAAAATACTTAGATTATCCCACAGAAGTATTCATTTGTTTTTGCATGAAGTCTTGGTGATTCAGATGCACACCCTTTAAATTTGTCACACCATATTCTTACACGTTATACGTGTTGTAACATAAATAGGAAACCTTATCAGTGCACCTGCTAACTGGATGTTATATAGAATCAAAGAACTAACCAATTATTAGCTCCTTAAAAATCAAAGTTTGAGTCTTCTCAGCAAGCAGCTGGCACATGTCAGCTCATGACAGACAAAAGGAAAGCTTTTATTACTTTGAGGCATGAGACTGTTTCAGAGATGTTGCCAAAAAACTTAAATTACCTTTGAGTACTGTGGATTACACTATCAGAAGCTGCAGAGCTGAGCAGGCTCCAGCAGACCCAGACTGACAACAAAACCAGACAAGGTTGTCTTGTGGAAGAGAAAGCTGACTGCATCACACATCAATGTTGAAGAAGTCAGGAAAAAATAAAGTGTCCTCTCAAAAGTGGAGTGAAGGTACCAGAAAACAGCTGTTGGAAGATACAGCAGCTCAGAAACCTTCATTAAAATGTCAAAACAGAGTTACGATTAAAGGGCCGAGAAGAAGTGGACAGTTGAGGCTTTATAGGCTGATGAATCAGTGGTTAAGATCTGCTCACTGTGCCATTTCTGTCACTTAAAACATATTCCTTCCTTTAAGAGTATGAGTACTTTGACACAAAAAAAGCTAGTAGAGAAGGCAGAGAGTGCTCAGAAGTGGTCTGGGTCTGCAAGCTCCAAGATGAGGACTTCAGCTGGTCTGCTTCTCCTGATTACACCTCATTTCCTCAACACAACACAGCTGTGGTTTGCATTTGCTAAGAAATGACCAAGTTTGCAGTCAAATAATCACAACCTGTCTTTTCTTAAGCACTTTCCCCTGACCTCGATGGAAAGGAAAGATTTGAAGGAGAATTAATAAGAACTTATGAAAAGACAACACCGGCACTAAGAGAACGGTAATTATGTGACAGTGGATGTCATTGGTGTGGGTCACCCACAAGGCAGACAAGTAAAAGGACATCTTCGATCCTTTGCTCTGTTGATTCGTGCAGGCTTTAAAACGTGTTTTCATCACACTAATTGTTAAATTTAGGCATAAGTCATAAGTTTAAAACATACATTGCAAAGATGACTGGGGGCATCCTGGAGCCCGCTGAGGAAGAGGAGCCACCAACACCACAATCAGTGTAAGGGATGAACATGGTGGTCAGGACAGGACTGGTGGTCCCAAAGTGTCCTTCACTTCTGCAAGATCGTTACTGTTCCACGCTGTGAAGTGACTAAATGTCTGTCCTTTGACATTTTGTTTTCAGCCAATGACTCAAGAACATTTCCTCAAAATTTTTGTTTGCACATTAATAAATGAAGAACTTGCCTTTTCTTTCACAGTGTTTGTCTCTTTTAAACCAGTGTTACAGGGGTCCATCGGGTCAAACTACTCTGAATAATAAATGTAGAGTGTCTGAATGGAAATGGAAGTAAATATGAGGAGGGGGTGGCCGCGTTCTACATTTATGTCTGTGTGTTCAGTCACTCCTTTTTTAATCCGACATTTCATTTAGCTGAGTTGGTCACTTTGATTTCAGGGAGTTTTAATGTGGTGAGGGACAGCTCTGACAGGTGGGCTGGTGTTAGTTTCTAGATTGAAGCGATGCGCTGCTCAGTACTATTCCATTCATTCAGCAGCTGAAGAGTTTCGTATTAGTCTTTAAATTAATACAAGCAACTTTGCACAAATTTTTTTTAACATGTTTAGAAAGAGGAAATGCCCGTTTTGCTCATATATTGCAGCAACCTTTGCTTGCTCCTTTTCAGCCTGCTTTTTGAGGCATGCCCCCACCTCTCTTACCTTTTCGCGGGTAGCTGGGAGCAGGTGGAGGGCATGGACTCCTCCTCACTATCTGTGCCAGGCGGGGGGACGTCTGTGAAGGCTCTTCGCATCCACAGGTTGTGGCTTCAGCAGTAGTCTGGCACCAAGCATGACACATCGAGGGAGGGAGGGTGGCTGAATGAACGGCCTTTCCCCAAGTGTCTCATGCTTGGCATCGAACCACGGCCAAGTTACCGCTGTTGCCTCACCACGGTCAGTGCCTGTGCTGGTGTGGGGGGGTTCTTGACTCCTATTAACATCAGGCACAACAGAATGTTACTGATAGGGCAGCTGGTGCAGAGTGAACAATGAGTCTAAGTGTTGCCAGCCATTCAACTTCGTAAATCATGACTGTGGATTGATTGGGATATGCTGCGATGCCTGCTCTCACCACGATGACAGAGAGGAATGATTTTAGTTTGGATGACTGTTTACATGTATATTGTCTTTGTCACATTTGAGCAAGTTATGATTAATTATGGCATAAGATAGAAAATGCAAAAATAAACAGCGGTAACTTATATTATGGTCTGCTTCCCTCGTCAGTCATGTTGATCATTCCTGTGAACGACTGGATCGTGCATTGCTTACATGTTGCAGCTGCCAGGAACCCTGGGATGGCATTATCTCCTTTCCTTTTGTAAAGGATGGTCCAGTGCGTCCTACAATATGAAAGGAAACACTGAAGAACCTCTTTTCAGCATTTAGTTTTTGTTCTGTAGAAAGCATGAAATGTTCTGAAGAGCTTTTTCTCAAGTCTTCCTCATTACACAAATCTGTCTCCAACTACAGCAGCACATTACTTTTAAACAAAAGGAATAAAAGTGCAGCATGTTCATGAATGTGTCAGGAAACTCACTCTGCCAAGCTGTTTGAATTATTTTAATGTAGGAAGGAGGTCGCTGGTTCGATCCCCGGGTCGGGCAGGGCCTTTCTGTGTGAAGTTTGCATGTTCTTCCCGTGCATTCGTGGGTTCTCTCCGGGCACTCCGGCTTCCTCCCACAGACCAAAAACATGCTCATTAGGTTAATTGGTGACTCTAAATTGTCCATAGGTGTGAGTGTGAATGTCTGTCTGTGTGTCTGTCTATGTTGCCCTGCGATCGGCTGGCGACCGGTTCAGGGTGTACCCCGCCTCTCGCCTCTAAAGGGATATGTGGGTATAGAAGATGAATGAATGAATGAATGATAGAATCATTCAGTTGATCTGTTAGTGTTTGTGATTCCCTCTTTCTTCATCAACACTGCTCATATTGTATGTCTGACATTATAAAGCAGTGAAACAGCAGGTCAGTGTGTTTGACAGTCTATCATGACTAATGTTTGGCTGAACACTCAGATCCTGACAACAGTTCTGCTTTATTTAGGGTTAGTGGATCAATCCCTGAATCCATTGTCTGCATGTGCAAGAGACTGATCCTCATACTGCTCAACGTCCAGCCTGTCTTCACCTGTCAAAATAGTCATTTTCTACAGCCTTAACCATCATTTTTTATACCTGATTATCTGCCAATGTTTACACATGCCCGTGTGGACACAGTTAACTAGTTAGCTAACTAGCCCGGTTGTTTTATTTAATTACTTGCTTGAGTTACTTTGTTGTCAGGCTGAAGTGCAACTGACTCAGTTTCTCAACAGTTTTTCCAGATCACCCACAGCTTCACAGCGACTTGACGGTGACCGTATCCTCCCCTTTGTTGAAGTTACCTTGATCGGTAACTGGTAGCGTTAGAGGCTAGACAACATCAGTTAGACTAGATAACATTAGTTCGCAAGCTAGCGCTAGCTAACTAACATGAGCGCTAACTAATGTTATCTTGTGGTAGCTACTTAACTAGTCTGCTAACGCTAGCTAACTGATGTACTGAACTTAATTTTACCTGGACCGTTACCGGTAGCGTTAACTAGTTAGTTAGGTAACACTATTGGTTACCGGTAGCATTAACTAGTTAGCTACCCAGCCCAGTTGTTTTATCAGCAGCTTCACAGCCACTTGACAGTGACCGTATCCTCCCACTTGCTGACGTTACCTCGACCGTTAACAGCAGAGCTTGGCACTTCACGGCCACAGGCCACATCCGGCCCTCACAGCATCTCTGTCTGGCTCCTGTGAGGTCAGTCCCCTGCAGCGGACGTCAACATTTTTCACTTCAAATAGGATTTATTATAACACCATTTGTTGCAAAACAGGTATGATATTAAAAGAAATATGAACAGAAATGCAGATTAACTTGATAATAAACATTAACAGAAATGGAAACAATTAAAAGCATCACCCATCCATAAAGACATCTGTGCATGAATCCATGCGCAGCATCTGATTCTTCACAGCTTAATTCATATTTTTCCCTTCAATCTGTTCAATGTATGTCGAATCTGTTCAGTGTATGTTGAACAGATTGAAGAGTACCTTCCGCTTCCTCCATGTGTACTAATTGACGATGTTTGCATACTTTAGTTTAAGAAGCCAGCAGTGTTTTCCTGAGGCCCACACAGTTTGCAGTGTGTGTGTGTGTGTGTGTGTGTGTGTGTGTGTGTGTGTGTGTGCCTCATCAATCAGAGAGGTATATAGCTGATTGTGTATCTCTATTCAGATTTTGGTAACACTGCAGTCTGTTGTTTTTTGATCTTCTATAGCCGGCCTGCATTAAATGGTTTATTGGCGTTGCCCGTCCAGCCTCTCTCTCTCTCTCCCTCTCTCTCTCTCTCACACACACACACAGAGGATGGTGCAGCAGTGGGTGAGGTGGAGTGAGGCGGTTGAATGGAAATGACCTCGCTGGAACCTGCTGTTACCCAGGGTCCTCTGGGTCGCACCAGCATGCCCTGCGGCAGCAAAGTTAATGGGATAGCAGCAGGACTGCTGATCAAGCACACTGGTGGCACACACTACGGTACACACTCTCATACATACACAGCAGCAGCAGCACCGCCGACACATTTGGCTACACACACACAGACACACCTAAGGAAAAAAAAAAAAACATACAGCCATCATCATTAAAGGGAGACATACACAAAAAGACGACACACACTCACACACCCCTCAGGAGCTTCCAGTTCAGGTGTGTCCCACAAGCTTCTGCCACACTAACTTTACTACACACAGAACACAACACCTGCATCCACACAGTCGAGCAGACGTTTCCACCGAAGCCACAGAAGTGAAAGACAGACGCTACTGTTGAAGCATCCAGTCAGCAGCCACAGAGCGCGGCATCATGAAGACAGATGGACGCATCACTGGTCAGTGACGACCTCCACTGTCCTATCACACCCTAAAAGTGAAAGCTGTGTGTGCTTGCAGGAAGTTGGAAAGTTTGGGGGTTTTTTTTCTTTTTCTCTGCACGAGCAAACAGGTATGAGTGAGCAAATGCTGCTTGATGTTAATGGTAAGCATGCTGAAAAGCTTTTGAAAAGGAAATGCCTACAGTAGACAGCACGACTGGGCTGTAGCTTTCAAAAGCACAAATAAGGTCAACAGCAGTCAGCAGCTTGGTCTGGATACCACACACAGAGGCATGAGCAGGAAAAGACGGTGTGATGGAAACTACTTTTATATGTGAAGAAATGAATTTGTACTACAAATGTTTGTATATTTAATGACTGTCCATCTGTTTGCTTGATAACGGTCATATTCTGAAAATCATCGTGTAGATGGACATCATGATGGTCCAGCAGAAGGTCCATCATTTCAGCAGCTTTTGACTGGTTCTGTAGTTCAGCATCAGATCCCACCTGTCGATCCACTGAGGCACTAAGGTGAACGTACTGTTTGTCTCACGCTTTGCTTAATGTTCCTCACATTAGTTCTACAGATCACCTGTGGCACATAGACCACCAAGGACACTGAAGAAAACGCTGTCTTCCACCACTCCCTTCCACCTGTGCTTACCTTCTTTAGCCACCTCACAGCTCGTCCCTAACGCTTGCCTGCAGCCTGGTGCCTTCAGGGGTTCAGACAGTGCAGCGCCTCTGCCAGCCGAGTGCGACAGTGGAGACGAGCTGCTCTTCACACTTCAGAGCTTGGGTGCAGTTCCTGAAAGAAGTGCTTCATTATTGTGCAGTGGCGTGTGTGCAAGTTGGTGCTTTATGTTTCTGGAACATTTGTACTTCTGCTCGAGTGTGTTGTGTCAGTGCTGAGTCGCTGCTGGCTGGTTTGTTTGATTATGTTTGTGTCGTGGAGTAAAACAGCCGCTTATGCTTTTTATTTCTGCAGAGCTGCAGAAGCTCGATGTTAATGTCGGGTTGTTTTTTTGGCACATGTTCTGTCTGTCTGCGCTCTCACTCCCTGTCTGCCTGTATGACTCTGCAGACGTATTTCAGTCTGTACGTGCTTATTTAGAAAAACAGGATGTAATGTAGATCCATTGGTTTTGATTGGAATTTTTCGCCTTTAATTTTCTGTTCTTTCTCTCCTCTTTTGCCTTAATTGGGGACACTCTGCTGATGTAACCAGGCCTTTTTTAATCTCTGAGATGCTCTTGAAGTGTATTTTGTATTTTCTCTTTTCTGTCTTAGCCTCAAGTTTTAGCAATTCCCTGCCCAAAGAGCTTAGAATGGTAAAACAACTTTAATCTTTTGAATCGCTTCTTAAAACACTGTTTTCTTTTTACAGTGAGGCTTTGAAAATGTGAGTTTACGCATTACAATTATTAGCTTTGCATACTGTCTCATACTTCCAGGTCTGCCGTTTGTGTTACTTAAATTATGTACACATTAATCTGGAACTGTCACAGTTTTTACAAAGGCGGTAAAATGTGAGCGTTCTTTCTTTTAGGACGGAGCTGTTGTAGTTGTAAAAGCTGAAGTCCTCAACAAGCTTGTTTGTGTCTTTAGAAACCACCTGATAACAGGTAAGAGTCCCATGCAGAATGAATCATTTCAGATGAATCCTTCTACTCTCTTGTCCTCACGTGATGAACTCATGTGAGCAGAAACTGGGTGGCTTCAGTCTTTTATTCAGTATCATTTACGTCTATAGGAAATATAACAAACTGCCATTAAAGACAACTTGAGCCGGCTTGGCTGTCCGTGACAAACAAACTGTGAGTTTCCTTCCCTGCCAATTAGCCGTCCCTCCCTTCACGCACACCTGTTTGTCATCTGCTCACCCAGCCACACCTGTTCCTCATCAAGCCTTTCCCTCTCCAGGTTGCCAGATTGTCAGTGTTGCTTTTTGCCATGGTTTTGCTGGCTGTACTTGTTTTGAGTAAAGTCTATTTTTCAGCCTGTTTGGTCAGACCGTCTGGATTTCAATCATTTTTTCCTGTTGCTAGGTGCCTGTATTTGCCTGTGTTGGGAAAAAAAAATCACCTTTATGGTCAAAGAAAAGCACAGTCACTGCTGTTAGGAGGTGATTGCGAGTCACACAGAGTTTTAAGAAAGTCATGCTACCTCTGCTTCCACTGGAGACTCATAATTTAATGACTGCAAGAGGCTGTTTGTCAGGATGTCCAACAAAGACACAACGTCAGGATGTAAATGCTGAAACTTCAGAACATGACGACAGCTCTGTTAGTGAGAGCAGTCTGGAGCTGAATTATACGGCTGCAACAAACGCTTATAGTCCCACCATCAGTAACCTTTTTAAAGCTTTTGTTTTTTGACAGTGGACAGTCAGGGACGGGCAGGAAATCAGGGGATTTGAAGAAGGACTTTCCCATTTCATGGTCGTATTCCACTAAGACGCCACTATTAATCTGTGTTTTGATCCATTCGTCATGTGGCCTGCAGTGGAAAACGTCCATCACAGTTTCCCACACTCCAAAGTGATGCCATTGAAGTGTTTGTTGTCCAAAACTCAAAGATGTTCAGTGTACAGTTATAAAGGATCAAATGTTGATCATCACCTCTGCCTGCATATCAAAACCTTTAACGCTTTAAGGCACTTTGGAAACCTGGACAGTTGATTCTCAGTGGACGACGTGGGAGAGTGAAGCAGTTTTCTCCTGGTAATTGCTTCCCAGAGGAGCATATCTACATTCCCAGGGTCTTGTGTTCCCTTGCTCAGTATTCTGTTAACACACATTAACCCGCCCGCTGTGTTTGGGTCAAATGAACCGAAACCCTTACCCTAAAACTGAGGAACACAGGACCCTGGAAACGAATGACTCCCTTCTCAGCTTTCAGCCCAGTGTTATTATTAAGATGCCAAAGGTACCAACATATGAACATTTATTTCTGACTTAAAAATAGCTAATTCCTCCTTTTAGTAGCAGAGTGTTGGTTGTGAAGGTGGTAAATAAAAACCTGCCGAGCTCAATGTAGATTTCCTTGGATCCTCAGCACAGTGGAAAGATGTACTCATGCTATTTGCTCCTGAAGACGATGATGTGAGAGTCGGTCGCCTCACTGGCACGTCACTATTTACTAATTAAAATCCAAAGCAGGTGACCTGATGTTTTTGGTATTTCAATATGGAAAGTTTTTCACCTTGAAAGTGGCATTAAATGAACTCAATACCATCCCACTCTGTGTTTGGATGTCTACCTTTATCATTCCTACAAACTCTCTGAAGCACAATAAAATGTAATATTTAAGGCAGAGCGAGTACAGGCTCATGGCCACTGTCAGCTGTGCCACATTACAGCAGTTTACATAATTGGTTTGGAGGAGAAGTGCTCTCTCTTAGTGCTGCAAACACCCAAACTCTGCTGCTGATTTAAACTTGTCTTGACATTTGGAGCCACATTGTGTTTGGCGTAATACAAATCAATCTAAAGGCTGGACAAACCAAAATGAGATGAGATTTGGACAGAACATTCGTACTTTCTGACAGTCTTCAGAGACACTGTGCACCTACAGCAAAGACACCGAACAACCAAAGTCCCTTTGCAGCTTTTAGCCACGCTGCCATTATCCAGAGACAGCGAGTATGAAAGCATCTGTCACAGAGGAGGGAGAGACGAACCATTGAATTAAAACTATTAAAATAGTCCCTCTTTTCTGGCCTGCTGTCATCACTGACCACATCACCGCACACATCCACGTCTGTCTGATATTGTCCAGCCCTGCTTCAATTCCCAGAGTCCCACAGGAAAAGATAATAGATTCACAGATTGGACTGAAAATGGACACGGATGGGATTTGGAGGAGCGGTTGATAAAGTTTTAATTGAAGGAACTAATACAGATTTAGTTATTTTCTAAAGATTAAAGGGGCAGGCAGCTGATTTTAGGTTAATGCTGCTGATTATTTCTTAGCCTATGTCATCTCTGGACAAACTGGAGGTGTGGGTGTTTACCGTGCAGACAGGCTCAAACCAGCTGCTATGGGATCCAACATACTTAGTTTGACTTGTACTAGCAGCTAAAGCTAGCGTGACCTCTACTTCCTCAGCTTTCACCATTTCAATCGTTCTTTCTGTGACGGTTGAGGACACCGCTGCGTCTATGGAGTGTCAATTTGAACTCGAACACTCTTATGAGACAGGAAATGTATTTCCTCTGTATTCCTGCTTGATTTGTAGCATCAACTAGTACTCAACAAAGCAGCCCTCATTAACGCACACTTTAACTTGTAAAAACACGACATGCATCAAAAAGGCGAAAGCCAGCCAGCTGCAGTCGCGCTATCTCGTGAGTGATTAGGTTTGTTGAAACACAGCAGCTACACAAAGCCGTCTCCGAGCGCCGCTCTCCCACAGCAAAGTGCTTTGTGATAAATTGTGGAAACAGCTTGTGAATTACTAATTGCCACTTGATCAGCAGGAATTTAGGAATTGGCACTTTAATCTGCCGTTCTGCACATGTCCCATGTTTAAGTGAGTCTGCCAGATCCCATGTACCCCCCCCCCCGACAGCATGAAACACAGGATATGATGTGATTGGATGTGACCCTGAACAGTGTGTGATGACATCAGTGGATGGCAGAGGATACAGCGCAGGTGTGGCAGACAGGTATGACTGAAGCAGTGTGAATGTTTGAGGCGTAACAGGTAATTTGGTGCACATTTGAGGCGTGTGGCGCCCTTTTCCTTTTATTTGAATCTCCTCCTGCAAATCTGTCATCATTATCAGACGTTCACCAAGTCTTAACCGGCAAAGTAACAAGAAATTATGCTATTGGGAAAAATATGAACAGCATCAGAGCAACACTGGTTTGAGGCCACAGAGGCACTGCTGATCCTAAAACAGCTTTTGATTTATTCTGAATAGATCTAACTTCATGAGGAACACTAAGAGCCAATTTTATGTGCTGTATTGATCATGTTGGCCATGAAGCCTTACAGTAGGACTATGAAGTAACTATGAAGAATTAGGCCGACGGGATGCTTTTTCAAAACCCTCCTCAACATTGTACCTCTATTTTGATGATGAGCAGTCGAAGTTTCAGGATATTTTTGATTAAGATGAGACTCAGAATGCAATTTGTCTTAAGATGAAGACAAGAGTTGAGTTTTGGTACAGAGTTGTGCCACTAAGGTCTGGGTGGAACACACACTCAATCAACAAGGATCCTCCCAAGTACAGAAATACAAGTGTGTGTGTGTGTGTGTGTGTGTGTGGGTGGGTGTGTGTGTGTGTGTGTGTGTGTGTGTGCAGCAGATCTAATCAGATGTAATCTTTTAAAACTGCAGCTGACCAGGTATCATACTGTTAAATAAAGACATCGACTGTACACTCAACAGTGAAATTAAATTTACAGGGGATCTTGGGCGCACACAGACGGCGTGAAGACCAGGCTGGGCTACGGGAGCCTTTCCACGCTGGCTTACATGCATTGTTTGACTTACAGTGTTGGCATGTTACAGAGAGAGAGAATCATGTTTGCTGAAGCTACAAACCCTCACGCTGTAATTCTTATGTATGTCTGCACACCAGATGACACCAGTGGGAAAATGAACGGAGAGTACTGGAGCTAACCTAAATCTCTTCATATATACAATAATCTTCTAGGATATTTTTTAATATTTTCATTTAAGTCATTTGTTCTTTTATATATTTTTTTCATTTATCATTTGTCTTAATTTTTCCAAAAACAACACTTGATTACTTCACTTGTGTCAACGTTCCACAATCTACTTTGGCATTTTTGCACCTGAGTGAGGGATTGAGGGAGATAAAGATGGCGTACCACCCATTGTGTGCTGAACTATGCAGCATGCCTGAGTGCATCCATGGTGGCTCATTTACACAGAGAGCCAACAGTTAGCCAGCTCATGGAAAAACACAGCTGAACTGCCACGTCATCAATTAAGTCTCCGTCCCTGAACACACGGGCGGTAATAATACACATTAAGAACGGCCTGTCTGGGATGGAGAATTAGCCTTTCCGCCCTGCTCGGCGGCATTAGCATTAGCATAGTTGGGAGGGCTCGGTTCCACGGGGCGGACCCTGCAACCAGAAGATAAGAACTGTACGGACAGCACACAGCAAAGGTCTGGTCTGTCCTCCCTCCACATGCTAATATTTCCACCTCTGAAACATCCTGCTGACTCTGAAACATCCAGTCAGCCAAGGGAGAGGAAGCATTAAAAACAGCTCCACCATTACAAGCAATAGAAAACATGCACATGGGGGCGCTTGCACATGCACAAACACATTCTTTAAATGTGTGTCTGCATACACACAGGCTCTCCAGAACACCATTACTCTGCATAATGACTGTGAATCGATTGGAGGAAAAGGGGCTGCAGGAATCTCTGTCTTCACAGGGCTTATTACTGTGTTTGATAGCACACATTTCTACAGCTGTGGCACATCTTCATTAGTTTATCTGCTGTCACAAGAAAAGTCCTGCAGATGTTGTTAATCACAGGTCATTTTTCTATTAGCTTTACTCATAACCACGTTTTCATTGTATTCTTGTGTATAATTTGTCCAACACTTTCTCCTAAGAACTGTGTTTTTCTGCAAGTATTCTGCATTAGATCGATGCATTTCGTGAGAACAAGGTTGAGGTTGTTTAAATACAGGTGATGGTGTCATCAGCACCTCCATGTAGCACATTAGCAGCAGACCTTTTTCAACACGAAGATGTGCACTTGTCACAGCAGGGAAAGCTCAGCAGTGTTCAAACACAACGGCAGGGCCATGGAAGTGGAACACGTCGTGCAGTGTTACCATAATTAATGTTCCTAATTACAGCAGTGATTGCGAGTCAAAATGTCTTCTGTGATGAAGGTCTTTGAAAATCAAGCCCATCAGGGTGGATACAGCGATGCAGACAATGGGTGACCTAGACCAGGAGTGTATACCATAAATGCAAAATGGTGCTCAGCCCTGATGACATGGAGTATGATTAAAGCATCTATGGATCGTTATTAGCCCTGTGGAAAGCATGCAGCCCCCTCATTCATTCAAATGATCCCAGCTCAACAACATAACCAACCAAAACCAAAAAAACCCAACTACAATTCATCATCATCATCCTGCAAAGCGTTCCACTGACCGATCGGATGGACGGCAGGTGAACGTACGATCGCTGCGATGACAAACTTTAAAAGTCACCCATCCATGACACAAACTGACCTTCCTCCATCACATCTCATGGTCTCACTGATACCTGCAGCCCCCTTTTTGTGTTTTCAGTCCTGACCTGTTTTCGGTCTGAACACTGACAATGATTGGAAACATGAAGTACTGTGACAGGATTTTTCTGCCTATACTTTTGCCGTGTTGTGTGAGTCACAGGCATCCATTAGAGTGCAGCCATGAGATTCCTATATTTACTAAAAAGATGTAAATTACACCTTTTATCCAGCTGCCTGACACCTATGATCATCTTGTCTGACACTTTGACTGACGGGATGAATGGATGAAGGGACTCCATATATTTGACTAACGCTCTTCAAAGGGTCTGTTTCTGTCGCTGATACCTTTGAGGGGCGACACCGTGGGCGATCCGCTACCTGCAGCTCCCGCTGAGCCTGAACAGGACTTCAATACTGGGACGGTGATGTAGATGTGAGTCAGGACTAGAACACCAACAAAACAAAGAGCGAATCCTTTCAGAGTTTAGAAATTTTGACTGTTTGGGAATGTCTTATTAATATCTGAGAAGTTATACTTAAAAAAATCCCAGTTAATGAGTTTATTTGCTGCTATTCTCACATTCACACATATAGAAGATGTATCGACCCACACCCTGAACTTCTTCAGGTGTTCTGTGGTGATGTTTTAATTGAAGCCTACAGAGTGAAAGTTACCCTCCAGGTACAGATCACCTCAGAATCTCATCAGACAGCAGCAGGGGGAACACTGGTTAAATGAGCTCATCTGAGCTTTTTCAGGGTCCACTGTGCAAACGCAGGACGCTGTTTTGTCTAATGTGAATTCAAAACATCTGCAATACAAATCAGTCATGACTCAAAACTGGAATTCATTAGAATTGTCTCACTTCACCTTTTTCCTCATCATGAAAGGATCTTTGAAACTTCAGTCGGATCTTATCAAGTTTTCCTCCACATCTAGAAGAAAGCACTGACACAGCAGACGTGACGGTGGAGTCCAACTGAAATTCACTTCCCATTCATTTCTACAGCACGTGGAACAGGCCGATACACATTTACCTTCATCACATCGCGCAGAATTAAGTCTGATGAAACAAGAGTTGGGACTTTGTCAGTGTTACACATTAATCACAGGAATATGTTTCCAATACATTGGACTGCTGTTGTCAGCATGCTGTCCATGTTTGTTCCAGCAGTTTCTGTTCATAACCGGACCAAAGCTGCTTCTTTCTCTGACTCTGGCCTCACCACGAGACATTTTTGAATGTTTTACCATGGACTGATTGAAGAAAACTTCTAAATCAAAGCTAAATATGTGGAAGAATGGGACTAATTTCTAAGTACTTGGGACGGCTTTTCCACTAAAATCCATTAGATGTGACATTACGTGTTCTCCTCAGTGCCTCTCTTCCTCCCTGCAGCACCGACGGCGAGCAGCGTGAGCTAATGTTCACTTAGACATGGAGTCCGCTAACGCCAACAAACGACATGACACAGAGCCCAACATCAAGTCCAAACATTACTGCAAAGCATGTCAATTATATTGTGATATTGTAATTTGACCTGGCTAATGTTACATTAAAAATAGCTTGCATGCTAACACAGATGAATTACAAGCTAGGTGGTAAATTAGCTAGTTTTGCTGTTTGCAAAGTATTTTATCAGCTAACGTTAAAAACAATGGCAGGCACATGCAGCATAGGTAAGTTACAGCTAAATGGCTAAACTATATATATATATATCACCTTTTATTCTTGCCATTATTGCTCTAAATTTCCCGTGTGGGGTCGATAAAGTTACATCTTCTCGTCTTATTTTCTGATGCTGGCAGAGTGTTAGCTTGAGCAACAGGAAGCTAACTTCAGTTTACTTAATGGCCAAAAGGCCGCTAACGGTATGTGTAACTTCCAGATAATGTTACTCTTGGCGTGTTAATTTCAATAAAGGCGTGTTTTCATACCTTCAGTATATTTCGGTCTTGCACAGAACGAACGCGGTGCCTTTAAACTCAGTCGTCCTAAACTACTTTTAATATGCTTCACTGAGACCACACACACAGTTCATCACCACTGTATTAACTGATCAGATTTTCTCATCTCTGCCTGTTTTTGGTTTTAATGGGACATTTTGATGTGTGTAGTTCATTTGGCTTTGATCCAGCGTTCGTGTTCACACTGACTACAGACAGATCCTGCTGTGGTCAGATAGGGGTGTTAAGGGATTGTCTGTGCCCTGAAGTGTGCTTAATCTGTGTCTGTTATATTGTAATTTGTGCTCCTGTCAAATGTGCAAATGTGATCTCTCTCAACGTAATCTCCCAGATGAGCCCCATCTTGGCCTACCGCTACCACATCTAATTCCACTGCATGCTGTGTTAAGACAAGTTGGTGCAAATGAAATACTTTGTAGTCGAGGTACGACAATGGCAGGCATCCTGCCAGCATCCGGTTCAGATGCTGTGAAACAGCAAATCCTCACACATGCCTGCACCAAAACAGAAATGGACATCTAACAGTAAACACTGCTCCAACAAAAAGGCAAATAAGAGACAAAAACAACACCAATAAACTCTGCAAGAGTGAGGTTTGATTCATTTGACCAGTTTATCTGCAGATAAATGGGATAATACCATAATACAGTACTGTCACTCATGGCACACTGCAGTAATTCTCCGTTCACTGTTTTCCATCACAGCAGGTCAATCCAGCCACGGCGTCAATCATAACCATCATCCACCCATCATGACATGCGTCCACCATTTGAGATGTTACCTCCCAGAGGTGTCACTATCCGCCGCGACGCCTCCAGACGTCTGGCTCCTTCCTAGGTGGTGATCATTCATGTCAGGTCGCACATCCAGCTGAAGCCTGGCAAAGTGTCTTAGCATCGATCATGGTGAGACAGAGGAAGACCATGACGGTCGCAACAGAACGTGTCCTCTATAATCAGTCCCTGGGCTCTTAAAGTCTGCTGCTGAGACTGAGGGAATCTCGCTATAAACCCACCTGCTGGCTGGGATGGGAGCCTCTGCTTTTCCAGCTGGGGGTGAACAGCTTCCTGTGAAATAATGGACATCATGTAACACGGCTGTCTCTCACAGTGCAGGGACACTTTATCCACCAAAGCACTTTAACATGACACGTACTGTTACAGTTTTCCTGGGGAGCAGACGGCTGAACTCGTACTCGTAGAATTCTGCCTGTGAGGTGAACCACAGACTGGTTCTTGGCTGAGTATGTGCAAATTTTAAAGTGTACTTAAATGGAAAATGATTTTTGGAAAAACTATTAGAATTATCTATACTGCACATGGTTCATCTCTGATCTTTTGGAATAACATCATTTCACCCAAATTGCCAGAAAATGCCACAGAAAGTGGATGTTTTCTGTGGCAGAGCAGAGTGGAGGCTTATACATGCTAACATGAGACACATGCTAATGCACGTTATATATGAATGAGTGAAACCACGCTGAGCCTGTGCTCGTCTCTGCCTGTTACATTAATCCTAGCACATAAATTGATGTTTGATGGGAAGTGAAATGAATATGTGAAAGTGATCGTCTACCTTCTCCTACAGGATGAATCAGCCACCACGTCTGATGAAACTAACACACACAGACCTGTGCACCTCTGGCCCCTGCGAGCTCCAAATGGGACATCTGGATGAGCGATTGAATTGATCTGGCAGAAAGCGGGGGGTCACTTAATAGCCTTCCTGATGGCTACTGCAGGAAAGCCTTCCTACAGCGTTGGTTCCCAACTGGTTGGTCAATTCCATCGAAAAAGAAAAGAGTGGCCAGTTTCTGGGATCGCACAGTGACCAGAGTCAGAGTCACTGCCTGTTACGTACATCGATCACTTTCAGTCTGAAGAGCCTTCCAAACGTAACAAGCTCCAAAATGATTTTTCTCCTTTCAGGTCTTCACATGAGCTGCTGTTAAAATGTTGTGGAAACTTGAATAAGCCTGACTTTGTTAAACCTTTTCCACCTATTGTTTGCTATGATTTGTCTCTCTCTAGTTCACGTCCACAATGAACTTCAAAGAAACATATTGTCCAGCTCTCATATGGCTCACCTGAGTAACAGACATTGCTTTAAAGAAAATAGAAGGTGCTGTGTTGGTGTGGACGTGCTGCTCACTTACAGGCTAAACAATGAAACACAATCCAGAAAGTGCAGTTTGAGTAAAAGATGCTGCCGTTTGAAGGCTGATCGGTCACTAAAAACACTGTGGTTTAGAACACTGTGACACAGGATTGTTCATTTCTGTAGAGTTATCAAAGTACTTTACCTTTTGTAACAGTCGTAAACAGTAAAAATATGGGCTCACATTATAATGTAATCTACCAGGACTGTGTGCTTGCGTGTATTTTATTGGCTTTGACGGATGATGCTGCACTATGTTCCGACGAAAGCTGAGCGAGGTTCAGCATCATTCTTCACAAGAGGTTGCTTGTCAGAAAACATACATATTTTTGGGTTTTCTTTTTTTTTTTGTGAAATAAAACTGGTGATAAATGAGCCTGTATGTGTAGCATAACTTAATGACTCGGGGGAGTGTCGATGCTGAGGATGGAGGGGCTGTTGTTGCTGTTGGTTCCTATGAATACAAACACAAACTCATGGCAGCAGTTAGAGATTTACAGGAGCAAAGCAGAGTCTGTCCTACATGTGATGTAAAGCAGCAAACACACTATTGTTAATGTGCCCCAGAAGGACGGCTGGATAAAAAGCAAAAAGTATTGAAGGCTTATGAGAAAAAGAAGAAGAATGCATCCCAGATGACTGTTTAAACTTCAAACAGAAGCAGAGGATGAGCCTGAGTGCTGACAGCCGGAGGAAGAGCACAGCGGCGATCCAGCCGACATCAAAGGCACGAAAACCTCCTGATGTGTGTGAGCGCGTGGCTACATGTGTGGGCATGTGTGGCGCGAAGAGTGTGAGCACTGGATGGTACCACCGCTCAGGCCATCACAGTGCACCATTTGTTAATTAGCAGACACACACGCGCACACACACTGCTCTTACTTACCTTACCTGCCTGTGGCTCTACGTACTCTCACATGCTCATTAACAAAGATGCACATAGATTTGCTGTGATACACACTCTGATTTGCTTTCTCTTCAAGCTCACAGTGATTCTCTCATTTCTGGCTCCCGAAGATAATTAGTCAACCTTCGTGTCCGGTGGATATCTTTCCTGACGGATGCGAAAACAGGAAGCGTTCGGAGTGGTTCCTGTCCTCGCTGTGACCTCTTGGTAGAGTCTAATGTCCTGTGACAACGGATCAGTCTGTGCACACTCTTACTCTCTTTAACTCTTCGTTTTCTTGCAAAGCTCAGTTTAACTCCTCTCGTTATCCATGTTTCCAGGAGGCGGCTGAATTTCAGCGGACATAAACCCACTGTGCGTGACCGAGCACTAAATGGAAGAAAAAATTAGCAACTAGCTAATGAAGAAAATGAACCAAAATTAACCAAATGGGGCCAAAACAGAGCTAAAAGAGATGAGAGTGAATACAAGGCTTTCATCAGGTGGACACAAACCAAACTTGAGAGAAAGAATTATGCAACTGCTTGCTAACATGTTAGCCTCTTCTGCCCCTTATCATGTGATTTTAAAGGTGTGTAGACAAAGCAAATGCTCACATTGACTTATCTGGGCTGAGTTGACCACTGGATGTTTCGTGTACCCCAAACAGGCAGAGTACCAGCTACAGGGACGTTAGCTTTAAGCTAGCTAGCAAAGGATGCACGAATGTTCTCAGAACTCATCAGAGACTCAAGATTAACACAAATTTCTTGCACAAGTTGAAGCATTTTTAACACGCGCAAACACGAAGCGTCAACTCACACCGCTCCGGGTGAACTCCTGTCCAATCACAGCTTTCCACTGACTTTGCACACAATCATGCTGCCTCTTCAGGTGCTGTCAGACGGCGAGCGGTTAGGGTTAGTTGACGTGGTCACACGGTGAGATGCTGCTGCACGTTGAAGAAGTTATAGCATCATAAAGTCCAACTGCGGCAGCAAAAAGCTGTGTGCGTTCACGACCGCAGCGGCTATCTCCCTCTCATGTCACTCACCTCAACACCACAGGGGGACTTCACGTTTGTGGTAACTGCTATAGAAATGTCATCCTGTAATGATCTTTGACACTGAATAATGTAAATGCACCTTGAATAATAATCTCGACACTGACACTGAGTGAGTAGTCATCAGAGTGAAACATACGTTGAATTATATGACGTGAACGTCAGCTGAACTGAAGGGCCAGATGCAGTGGTTGGTTTAAATCGTTCCACTGATGCAACCTTGTGTGTGATGTTATTAACACCCAATTATCATCCCAAACCACAAATGCGGGGGGAAAAAAATAAATAAATAATAAAAGAGGAAGTGGTCGCCACCACTGAGAGGCTAAAGGGACAAGAGGTGCTAACAATGGAGACTATTGATATTCAAATTCAGAATAAAAGTGACCTATGCAGTCCACAAAAGAGGACCCGAAAAGACCTGTAGAAGAGACAGGAAGACCTTTTCAAGCTGCTATAACTCTCCCATCCCTGAATGGCCATTCTTCATCGTTTGCAGGCTTTACTCTGACAAGACATTTATCACCCTGGACTGTAGTGTGTAAAATGTTGTTCTGATGGGCTAATAATAGGACCCTGCGTCGTTCAACAGACCGGGTGCTAAAGGCCTATTCACATCCAGACAATACAAGATAACTAGAAACTGAAATGATTCATTGTTGGTCGAGCAGTCACATGACAGTGTTGTCTGGGCCGAGTTCTCAACAGAGAGGAACTTCTTCAAACTTTAATACGTCATTAAAGAGTATTGAACAAAGTGAAGGCTGTGTGTTTTTGTTCTCATATGCTGCCTTTAAAACAAAGCGGTTGTATAGTCGATATGGTTAGCATGCTGATGCGGTTGAACTCTTGAACATACAGTTTACTGATTAACATGAACGATGCCTTGTTTCCATTTCAAAAACGGTGGAAGAAGCTTTACAAACATACGAGGAGTTTAGGAATGAGAAGGAATCCAACAAATGTGGGCTGTGGGGGTGGAAGTCAGCATCAGACACGACAGCCGACGCTGCACTGAGGACACTGCGTTCCCAGTTCGCCTGTAAGCTATCTCGGCTCAGAAATCGCCTTGCGAATAGCCTAAAATCAAGGTTAACACTCACACATTAAAACTTTAGGGTTTCATTTTTCTGGCACTGAAGAAAACACAGATAAGGGATGTACACAACATCCTAAAGTCCCTGCAGAATCTGAAGAAGTCAGGATGGGTCGAGGTCCCCGAGGAACGAGCGCAGAGTGTTGTTTGCTGACTGCTCTGAAGAAGTAAACTGTTCTAGCTGTAGAGGAAACCTGTTTGTACCAGTAAGTAGTGAGTTGTGCCTGATATAGTGAATACTCAATGAATTAGAAGAAAGCACAATCAGCTGACGCGTCAGCAGCAGCTAAATCATCTGCTAATATTCATGCGTGCAAAAGGCAGAGGTCAACTTGTGCAGTTTGTTAAATTACGCATGTCGTGATTCGACCAGCGGCTTGTGATTACCTCCAGAATAATCTCCTCAAGTAGAATAATCAGGAAAAATAAATAAGCCCTACCAGCTTCACACTACTGCACCAAGCAGCCTTCTGGGTCGTAAAATCGGGTTATTTGGTCTCATCACTGGAGCAATGAACATGATGCATCGCAGCGACATCTGTCTGTGCATGCTCTTCCAAACCTGTGAGGTCACAACTGTCCGACTTCGTGACACCCCATCCTGTGATGCACTTATAGTGGCTGCCTCCTCCTCTTTCCTCCTCCTTCCTCCTCCTCCTCCTCCTTCCTCTGCATCTCTGTGTTGCTCACCTATTCAACAGCCTGCCTGGCTGAAGAGCCGCATCGGCTGCTGAGTGAAATGATAATGAAGACAGGCTAAGAGTCTCCTCTCCCTCTCCCCTATGTACTCTCTCACTGGTACACTCATTCACGCTCTCCCTCTCCTACCCCCCCCCAAACACTCCAGCTGTAACCTTCGGACGCTCAAGAACACCGACTCAATCTGTATACATGAATCCCTTATTGTTACCAAGAAATCAAATCATTCTGCTGGCTGCTGACAGGAAAATTGCCACATTGAATACCACACACACACACACACACACACACACACACACACACACACACACACACACACACAGAGCGTATTTTCATCTGCATCCTCCACAATTCTTTCACTCCCTTGATTCCTCCTCTTGGAGTAATCATTTTTAATAAAGGCTCATCAAAGACCAGGCAGCGCTGCTGTAACGCAGCTCCCTCACCTGCTTGTCTCACATTAATATGTTTGAATGTTCCAAGGTCAAGTGACCCAGTCAGCTGATGAACAGCAGCATACTGAGATGAAACCATGACAACCTATCATCATGATTCATGATCCCAAACAGATTCACGTTTAGTTTCCACACAGAGAAAAACACGTGGACCATCATCCAGCTTCTCCAGGAACATCCACCTGTCTGACTTTATAATAGGACACATAGCTTCAGAGCACGGCATGCATCAAAACACAGATTAAGAGTTTACTTTTGGGGAAGACTTTTATAAATATAACAGTTTAGTGGAAGATCAGCTGCAGATTTACTGCACACCCTGTAAATATGTGTCAGTGATCTGACCTGAACTAGAACATCTGAGCAGATCTTCAGAGATAAATACCATCAGAAGCTTATCGCTTCTTGCCAATAAATTGCAGGTGCCTCATCCTCAAACACAGTAGCTTTACTGACAGAGGAACTGAGGTCACAGGCTGGAACCAAATGGGATGTGATCGGCAAACAGTCTTTTATATTAGCAGTTTAAAAACACATCTAATGGAGAATCAACGGAGGTGTAAAAACTCTCCCGGCTGAAGCACCAGCACCACATACGAGCCGACGCATTGGAAAACATCTGATTCTGTGAGGAAAAGTCGAAGGTGAAAATCGGTTTATGTAAAAACTTGTGTCAGCTGAGCCTCAGATTCTAGCCAGGAGCACTCCTGTCAGAAACATCCAATTACTGGGCTTAACATTTTGTTGTGAGCCCTGCTAATGGCCAGATGAAGCTAAAGATTTCTGTAAACCTGCTGCAACATTCAGCCGTTTAATCCGATCACTTTCTGACATGAATTCAGCATCTATGGTGCTGTGTGTTGTTCCCAATGCAACGATGAAGCTCTGAGTTAGCTGCAGCTGCTACGCCTCAGGCCGGGATCACCGCCTAATCAATGGCCCCTGAGGATGATGGGCATCCTAATATACAGAGCTCCAATATGCAAAAAGTTAGAACTGAATTATGACCGTTTGCTCAGTCAAATCATTTCATTCACTTAAGTTCTAAGATTTGTTTCCATTGTTCTTTATTGCTAAATAAAGACACTAAATGCCAAAATAATACTGAAAAGACTCATCGACCGTGAGGTTTGTCCATTCTGAGATTTAAGATAAGAGAACACATAATCATACGTATTCTGGTACTTCAAACTGTTTTGTGGAGTGAAGTACAAATGTAGGCATAAATGTAAGCTCTGTTTAGAAGATTAAATGCTCAGCAAACACCTGCGATTGAAATCACTGACACTGAAGATCAAATGCACTCAGTTCAGCTTCTGGATCCTGTGTTAAACATTTGTTTGTTCGCACACTGAACACCTCTGCCATCGTTTGTGGAGTAAAGCTGAAGATGTCCTTACAAGAAGTCTCTCAAATGCTAAATTGCAGTGAGGAAAAATACTGTATTCCCACCAAACACTAGTATTAGCCATCCCTCTGACTTGACTCCTAAAATCATTTTTCACGGGATGTTTGTTATGAGCCCGAGCGCGTCCTGAGGCGCCGCATGCCCTGCAGAGCACACGGACACGGTCACGGCTGAGCCATCGCCCTCCTGACAGTGACCCAGCGTGTCGCAGGCTGCACAGAACAAGGACGAGCAAGTGTCACAAAGAAAAGTCACGGCAAACGCCCGAGCCGCCGGATGTGCTTCTTCGCTCCCTTCGACAAACCCAGAGTGGTCGCAGCTGCGGTGCTCCTCCAGGACTGATCTGGGGTCAGGTGCAGACGACTCCCCGTCATGTGATCTGTGTCGAGTCGGGCCGCTCTGACAGACGATCGCTGTTCACGCCGTCGCCTCAAAGTTCAGGTGCAGCACACATACAGCTGAGGTCAGCCTCCATTAGTACACTTCATGTCACTGCGTATTAATCCAACATATCTGTGACACGCTTTCATGAGTAAAACATAAACAAATACTTTTAATAACGGATTTGGTGTTAGTGTGCGCTGAGCTGAATGGTACACAGAGTGCTGAGTTGGGCTTGTGTTGTTTTTTTAAATCAAAGACTTAATAAGATGAATATATTTCCTCAGGCATGTTGTTAAAAGTCAAAGAGATTGGGAAAGCTTAATTTTTGCATTTTGTTCACAGCACTACACCTGTAAAAAGAGACTCGTGTGTAGATCTGAAGATAGTTTCGATGCTGAATGTTGGGAAAATAAGCAGGAGTTGAGTTCTTTATCTATAAGTAAAGTAATCAATTTAGCTTTGAAATCTTTTAAATGCACCTGGGAGCCACACAGATTATCATCTCATAAATAACCAGCAAAGCACGTGAATTTCTAAGTGAGAAAATGAAGTAGTAAAGGATGATTAATGGTAGAAACTGCATTTTCATGGCCATATTTAACAATAATGTAACACCTCCTTAAGCAAGGGAATGTTTTCAGACTGATTTTTAATGCCTGACGAGCTTCAGTGAATATAAATTCTTAAAATCTCCATTTGCATCTAACTGATGAATACTAAAAAGTTGTAGTTATCTCGGGTAATTTGTCTCAGGAGGAAAAACAGCAGATCAAAATTAAAAACGTCACCTTTAGCGAGCAGAACGCTGGAGAATGGTCATGGTGGAAGAGACGGGGTTAAAAACAGGAGGGACAGTCGGAGGGACAGTCTGGGCAGTTGAGAAGTGACTTGCAGTCTGTCGGCTGTACATCTGTCTAACGGCTGGAACCGCGACTGTATAAACGGCTGCAGGTGCCTGACAGCTGATTTAGAGGCTGGGCCGCAGGAAATGAGGCGCGGCACTAATGGTCCTTCCCGCCACAGCTTTAATGGACAGACCCGCAGAGCACCGGGCACAGAGCACGAGCCTGCCAACATGCTGGGGGCGGGATGTGGGAGGAGGTGAGGAGATGTAGTGACGGTGGGGATGGAGGAGAAAAAAATGCAACGGGAAAAGATGCTCGAGAGGAGGAAGGAGGAAGTTTGGAGAGTCCTGTGGTTTGTGGCTTCCTCTGTGAGGAAGATGAACACATGAAGCAAAGTCCTTTGACAAAGAGGAGAATAACATCAGAATTACTGGACTCAGCACTGATCGAGTTACCCCACGCTCATTCGCTCTCCCTGCTCTCCCTCCTCCTCCTCCTCCTCCTCTCTCCCTGATCACTAGTGACCTCTAGGAAAACACTTTCAGCACCCAGGAGGATTTTCTTTTGACAGAAACCATTAATCCTCACTAGAATTTAATTCAAGCCAATTCTCTGAGTCTTACCTTCAGCAGTAGGTGGCTTTCTCAAATGGTTTTAATTAATGATCACTAATTAAGATTTGATTACTCCTGATTGCATGAGGTGGTCCAGACAAACACTGAAGCTTTTTTTAGCTTAGTTTGAAAAGTGCGACTCAAAGATGTTACACACAGACAAAAAAATCTACACAAATGAAATGACGAAAGCTCATTGTGACATTTGGAAATACCAGTTAGAAAAATCTATTGTGCTCAGAATAATTTGTCAAACTGCATCTTTAAGGTTTTGTGGTTATTTTTATAGTGATAAAATGTTATATTTTCTTCGTCTTTGGTCTAGTTTTCTACTAAACGTCCTCTTTTTAAAGCTGTTTTGCAGTCAGAGTGCAGGAATCCTCCACATCATGTTGTGACAGGTCTGTGCTGCAGGCCAGCTGCTACAGCTCCATTTCCATCCTTGTTAACACGTGTGTACAAGTTGCTAATAATGCCCAGTGTTTGTTTGTCTGTCGCTTTGTTTTATAGCCCAAAGTCCAAAATTCAAAGGATTCTGTGGACGTTCTGCTTCCGCTTTAATTCCTCTGAGGCCTGCTGGACTGTTTGGGTGGCTTGTGCTAATTACAATTCACATGCTGTCGCCCTGTCTGTCTGTCTGAGTTGCACTCAGCGGTGTGTGTGTGTGTGTGGTGTGTGTGTGTGTGTGTGTGTGTGTGTGTGTGTGTGTGTGTGTGTTTGTGTGTGTGTGTGTGTGCCATCATGCCCTCAGAGGACCCTGAACCGCCTCCGATGCTCCATCAGTCATGTTCATTTCTCAGGAAGGAGCCACTGACTTTCCTGCTGGGAGTTTGTGAATTTATGAGATCTGTGACATGGATCACCATCACCACACTCTTCCTGCAATGAAATCACTTTCAATGAAATGCCCTAAATGTAATTTATTCAACAATGTCAAGCTCAAAGATAGTAAAATTAACGTGAAAGGATAACAGCATCCCCACATCCCGCCCCACTCGTCTGAAAACAGGCTCATGACAGCAGTGACCGTCGTGTCACTTCCATCAGACAGAGACTGCAAATATGTTTATGTTGGATTCTCTTGTAAGCTCAACAACTAAAATATATCAGCATGAAATGAGGTGCGTATATGCATGACGTCTGTATGAGGAAACCTACAGCCACTGGTGTGGTCCTGATTCTTCCCTCTAGTGCCACCACGAGGTTGAATTGTAATTTGGTGATCTCTGACCTCGAGTCATCTGACGTCGAGTGCCATCATCAGGTCAAAATTTCACTTTGGTTTAGTACAGAAATGACATTAGCATCATCCTCAGGTGTACTTTGTGTTTAACGCTAAATAGCAGCATCAGCTGAAGCATCATCAGCACGCCGACTTCAGCATTAGCTCAAAGCATCGTGTGTCGGAGCTCAGGCTCACAGAGACTCTTACAGCAAGCAGGAATTAATTATTATAAACAATACAGAGACGATACACAACATCCAGCCTGAGATGAGAGTCAGACATCAACCCACGGCCCCACCTTTCCCGTTCAACTCACTGAAAAATATACACACACTTCACACCAGGACTGAGAGCGAGCACTTGATTTAAGTCACAGGACATGAACATAATGTATAGACTTTGCTGGTAGAAACTCAGGTTATTAGCCTTGCACGGAGGGTTTCCACGAGCAGATGTTGTAATGTCTACGCACAGACAGAGTTACTGAAATGCTGAAAAGGGTTCACTTCACTTTGTTGAGTCGGTGGAATTTTTCGGCAGAGCTAACGAGGCTCAGTTCAGCGTCAGCAGCATTACACGTGGACGGACGTTATGCATAACGTGGACAGGCAGCAACAATACATCAAACAATGAATCATAATTAACAGAATTCTAAGGAGGCAACAGTTTTTGTACTTGATTAAGGAAAACACTCATTTTCTATTTCTAATAGCCACAGACCAATGTAATTACTGAGCTCTTTCACATTTACTCTTCTGTTTACAGTTTCCTTCTGGAGTGAAATAATTAAAGCAACAGGAACAAGGACTTATTTAAACGAACAACATTTTTGAATTTGGATTAATGAGGGTAGAGAATCTAAAGCTGTCGTATTACTTAAACGGCCATTTTACCCTGCTGAGACACATTAAAGTCTCTGAAAAAGTTTGCTCCATATTTCCCATGTGGTGTCAGAGTGCTTGCTCATGTGTGAGCACACGAGTGTGTGTGATGTTCTTCTGTGTCAGTGTGGTCGTAGTGTGCAGACGACTTTAGCATCCATAAATTATGCATCTGGCCAACCTGACTAATTAATGTTCTGCAATGTGCTCCTCTCTTGGAGCTGCTGCATGTTACAGAACAGAGTCTGCTGAAGAGTTAAGGTTTTACCTAGAAAAGCTTTTTAGCCAACAACAAAAAAAAAAAAAGTAAATAAACGGTGATGATAGATGCTGGCAGCTCAGCAGGCAAGCAGATGGAAATGGGAAAAAATGAGAATTATTTCTGTAGAAGGGTACTCAGAGCACATCATTGGCCTTGTTATATTCAGTTACAAAGGAGATCTGTCTCATGCATTCTGCTCTCCACCACTGCTGCTCTGCACAGGCTGAATATATTTATTCATTAACCCTTTGTTCAGATCTATTTTCATCCCCTCGTGCAGCCAGACTCTGGTGCAAGTGTGGAGACTGACAGGGAAAGAGGACGGGACACGAGTGTTGGGGAGACTGTATGAACAGTAAGGCCACTGTCATTAAGAGCAACCCTGAGAACTAAAGCCAGAGAAGACTGAAACTCCTCACACCAACACATCTTTTCTCACTAGGCTGCTGTCATATTCCCCTCTGCGGGATAAATAAGGATTATCTTATCTCGTCTTATCTTCACATGCAACCCTGTCTCCTGGAAATTACATTTATACAGTCCAAACATGTGGTGACAGACGTAATCGATGGCTGAATTATGTTCAGAGGCAACATTTATGCATTGAGGGAGGTGGACGAGGTGTGCATCCACACTCTTCTGTTAGGTTTAAGCTATAAGCTGACTTTGGTTAAGGTTAAGGGAAGATTGTGGTTTCACTTAAACCTTAATTAACACATTCTGTCTGAAGTTAAATTCACTGAACAAGTTATTTAAGAGCACACGCTACAGCTTTAAACCTCCCAACTGTTCAAAATAAAATCCAGAAACGCTGTTTTAGAGTGAAAATGTCAAAGTGTAAAGATTTATTATACCCCAAATAGGTCTATATAAATGCAAAATTTAAAAAAATAGTAATTGTGAAAATCCCCAATAAACAAACAGACCAGTTGTACTTTTTCACTTTGGAGTTGTGTATGCTTAATTATTAGTAAAGCTAGCACAACATGCTTTTAAAGTGCTTTACACACTTCAAATATCAACCACCTAAATATTACTCGATGATGAAAATGTGCATGAAAGACCACAACTAAACTAAAATTACTCTTATGTAAAGCAAATGTGCATTAAAAGCACTTCAGCATCACCAAATTCAATATTCAACTCTAACAATACACACACAATATTTATGGGCCCACACTTTCATAAATAAAATAAAATTCTGGCCAAAATACTTGAAATCAAGCCCCGTTTCAGGCCTGATAGTTGATGGTGCGCGCTTAACCGACGCCAAATGTGGCCGTGAAGCGGGTTACTCACCCTCCGGTGTCCGTTTTACCTCTCAGCTGAAGTCTCCGGTCGGCGGCTCCTCGTGTGATTAACAGACGTCCTGGCTCCTGGAAGAAAATGGCTCCTCATTGCGGTCCCCGGCAAAAAAAAAAAAAAAAAAAAAAACAGTCTCTCATGCCTTATCGCCAGAGGTGCAGCTGAGGCTCACCTGGTCAACCTGTTCAACATCTGGACGGCTGGCTCAGGAGACAGAGCGGTCGCCCACCAATCAGGAGGCCGGTGGTTCGATCCCAGGCTCAGGCCTCCTAGGCCCCAAAACTGCCCCCGAAGTGTGAATTCACACCCAAAGCGTCTGCAAAAGACAAATTGTAGTTTTCTTCAAGTCTCGTGCCTCCCCTGGAGTGCTGGCTAACGGCTGCGATTAATGCAGTTCAAGTCTCAAAGTGCTAACTGGCGGTGTTAGCCTCCAGGCTAATGGATGCCTCGTACTAGCTCGATGTTAGCTCGGCCGTTAGCTTGACGTTAGCTGAATGCTCACACTAACTCTCACAATCTTAATACACTTCATTCGACTTTCTGTGCCAAATAGCGTCATTGTAACTGTTAATTACAACTTATTAAAGTTGAATATCAGAACGTTGTCTCCGTCCTCAATCGAGAGAGTCAGGCCGCGACAGACCAACGCACCGCCTGCTCTCACTCATCCTTATCCTCACCCTGACGCTATTGTCCCGCCCCCAACCAATCAGAAACCAAGGAACTTGATCTTGCTCTTGACTGACTAATTAGAAGTAGACTCAAACAAACATCAAACTAGCAAATTAGGTTTTAACACCTCGCACCATCAAAAGTTAAAGAAACGCATTACGATGCATTCAGGTCTGTAATAAATCACATGACTGTTAAGGAAATAGTCATTTAACAACATTTTGTCCATTTTAGGGCTATAAAGATGGCCCAAGGAAACTGCCAAGGGTTTTGCAAATAAAATAACTGAGGGGGATTCAAATTCCAGGTACATTAACATTTCCTCATCCTGTGAACACGGAGTGGAAATGTGTTTCACCTGAGGTGAAAGATATTTGAGTCAATGTTGGAAGTCACCAGAAAAAAGGAAATGGCTTCTATAAGGACAGATGTTGGACAGATGGAAGAAGCATTGGAAGCTCTCTGCTGTGTTCCTGGAGAGGTAATTGTCAGGTAATTGTTGAGAAGCAGAAGCTTTGGCCTCTGATAACAGTCTTTAACTTAGTCATTTCTAGACCTTTTACAAGCCCATCCTTTCCTTCATTGACAACACTGTCTTTTTGGAGATGCATAGTGGGTTGTAGACAGTGGATTTGCACCCATTAGACAGTGTGATGCACACTCAGAGCGTGACAGCTTTAATCAGTACTGTTTGGTCTGGGTGGACTCCAGACGTCCTCATACTTGAATGACTCAGAACCAGTTTTGAGGGTCTGTTTTTGAGAGATTTTTTTAAATTTTTTTAAGACAGATTTCTGCAAAACAATGTGATGCAAAATGTAAATCTTTATTTGCTTCCTTCAAGATGACTCTTCTGAAGACAAGGCCAGCACAGCAGGGAGTGGGAAAGGATGGTAATCCTCCACCCCCAGTGTCCTGACCTCAGCCCCCTCCAACGTCTACTGTGTGGGAGGAACCGGGACACCGACTGTGAGCTGAGCCTTATTGCACAACCTCTCTTATGGTCTTGTGGCTAAATGGGAGCAAATCCCTGCAGCCAGGTTCCACAAGCATCTGGAGTGAAGCTGTGAATACTGTTTGTAATGTGGGTGTCCGTGTAACATGGGTGTCAGGTGTCCACATTCTGGCCATATTGTGTTTTGTGCATTGACTGTGAAATTCCAGTAGAACA
Organism: Chaetodon auriga; assembly: GCF_051107435.1. NCBI lineage: Eukaryota > Metazoa > Chordata > Actinopteri > Chaetodontiformes > Chaetodontidae > Chaetodon > Chaetodon auriga. The sequence continues at coordinate 26,504,345 of NC_135084.1, read as the reverse complement.
TTCTTTCAGAAATATCAGATTTTTTGTGCGTTCTTGCCCACAACCCCAGCTGAAACGGAACAAGCACACCATGCTTGCAGAAACAACTAGGAAATTGGAAAAATAAGACGAACCAAGGCAACGGCATGGACAAATAATTCTGTTATGGCCTTTCCAGCACCTTATTCAGTTGTCTCTTTTATGCTGTCCTTCAGTAGGTATCTGCGTTGTCAGAACATTTCAATTTTCGGTCTTTTGTCACCACCATGTCCTTGATAACATGCAACTGTCTCCTCCAGTGTGAGCGGCTGTGTTCAAGCTTGACAGCAATCATTATGTGTTTGCAGAAAAAAAAAAAAAGAGAGAGAGGAGCGAGAAGTGTGAGTCAAGTCAATTCCAAAACAAGCTGATATTCATGATGGAACTGAATTGAAGTGAAGTGAAGAAGACACAGAAATGTCCTGAAATGATGGTAATAGGGACTCAGGATGCCGAGAGCACATAGAGCAGTTTATCCTGGCCAAACAGATCGTTAGTCCACCCAGAGGGACGCCAAAAACTCCGAGCAGGGATGGACCATATTTATCGATGCCAGTTGGAGCTTCCCATTAAAATGTGTAGCCAGGGGACTTGGAACGCTCGACAATCGTCCTCAATAGAAAGATGAGAACTTTAACGTGTTCTAGTTCAAATATTGTTGTGTGTCATCCGTATGTTGAAACTGAAGGAACAGCCATGACGCAGCGTTGAGTCTGATTGTGTTTGGTTGGTTGCTCACATTCAGTCGTGTCAGAAAGAGTCGCATCAGCGTTTCTTTGAGTTGTGTTTGCATTGTTGAGTCTTTCCATCATTTGGTCTGACGGCTGCTATTTTTACCACTGCAAAGCATGCTGTGTACGTGCAGCGGATAGAAGCACATCTATGTGACGGTGACATGACGAGTAAATCCACGGGCTCTGTGCTTCAGAGGAAATGAGGCACACAAGCCTGAGTTTACTTGATGATATGACAGATATGATATATATTGATGTGGCAGAAGGCGAGGACGGAGAGGAGGGAGGCAGTAGTTTGACTTATTGAATTTTGAGTTAACTTACAGTTTGTCATGCAAATGTGCCCGATCTAAACTGAGCACACCCATGCAAACACACACACACACACACACACACACACACACACACACTCAGAGATGAAGATATACACACTCTTGACACCTGCTTCTTGCGTTATGTGGAGAACAACATTTCATTTGTTTGTCTTGCTGTCACATTGGAGCAGTGTGCTGCAGAGCAGCTTATTGTTGAATTAGCAGTTGAACTTTGCATTTTTCGCCTTCCGACCTGTTTGACTGACGGTTTTATTGATCACGGTTGAAGACAGTTCGATGGAAAAAAAAAAGTAGCTAGAGCAGAGTATTTTAGTCACTATTACTGTAAAAACATTAGTAATGACTTGAAAATGCTTCACTCTGTGAACTTGGTATAACTCCATTCCCACACTTGCTTCATCAAAAGCTAACTGAATAAATAATACAGTGAGTTTGCTGTTATTTTAATTTACTTTGAATATCTACCCTGAGGAAAAATAAGATAAACTAAACAGTAAAAACTTAATTAAACTACCGGTGATATTTCAAATTCGATGATCTCTCTGTTTGCCCAGTAGAATAAAACCTGGAGAGAAACGATGTCCTGAGTCCAAACAGATCCTTTTATGATGCACAAAGTGGAGCCAGACCACGCAGCTCTTTCTTCCTCCACTTTTTGTAGTGGAATTAATGAAATTATTTCACTTTGTGAATGTAGCAATAAGATTTGTATTGACAGGACGTCTCAGTCCAGAGTAGCAGTGCTTGGCCTGCTGCTCAAAGATCAATACCTGGCAGCAGGATAATCACCAAACTACAGCCTGCAGCCAAAAAACTGCGCGCTTCCCCCATTGAAAGCCACTGTCTGTGGATCGGAGCGTGTCCCATGTGTGAACACGCCTCTGTTTGTACATATCACACCTGTGAGAGTCTAAATGACACATTTGTACACGACAGACTTCTTTCTGTGCTTGACACCTGGAATCTGCATTTTCAGTAAAACAAAACACAAATTACTTTGAAATAGACGTTTTTTCATGGACTTCTTCAAGAATGACCCTTCCTTGCTTTACGTAAGTTGTTTGGTCAAACAGCTGAAAACCATGGTTATCTTTGAAGTAGTGTAACGTCCTCTGTTGAGGTGAAAAGTCAAATGGAGGAGTTTTGGGTGGATGGATGGACACACAGAGCATTTGATTTATCATCAGGGACTGTGGAGATCATCTCCTTCCTTCTTGCAATCAATGTTTAATAACATTTATTTAAGATCTCTAAATTTAACAACAATCTAATTATAGGGGTTTGGTGAGAAACTGCTCCCAGCTACAAATTTCCAACTTCGTCATGTAGTTATGAGGACTTGCTGAAATCGCCATATTACAAAACAAACAAACAAACAAATAAACCCATTCTACATTTCTGCAAATCACAGATGTTAAATTAGTACGTTTCATGTGTATCATATCAGCTTGTCAACACAAGGATTCAAAGTGATGCGTTTAAGATCACTGGGACATGAGTACGAGCTGAAGTCCTCATCAGGAGGAGGATGTGGTGGTTGGGCGACAGCTGGGAGAGAAGACTGCCAAACAGCAGACTTTTGTTCAAACCACGTTTCTTTCACCAAATGTGGGTATTTTCAGCCAAAAAAAGGTTTCTCCAAACCCTACCAAGTGATTTTTGTGCCTAAACCTCAGCAGACTTTAACCACAACACAAAATGAAAAAGTGAAATTTAAAGAAGCATAAAATCTGAACATAAAGAAACGTGAAGGTCTGAAAGAAGTCATCCACGTCAAACTGGAAGGGCCATCACTGAGCAGAGGAGGTGGTCTACAACACCACTTATCAGCCACTGACAGTACAGTCCTGAGACCCCCGGCAGCTCAACAGCCCTTCACACCATGAGTCATGTGACCCTAATGACTCCCATGATGGCCAGGTGGGTCAACAAGCCTGCAAGAGGATAAATGCCTGGAACTCCCCGCCAGTCAGTTAGAAGTGAAGCAGCCTCTTGGATGAGAAGTGAAACGTCTTCTTCTTCTTCACACGATGACCTGGATGACGCGGAGGAACAGGTGACGGTACAGTGCCGACACTTGATTGAGTTGGACTCTCAGGAAGCGCAGGGTCAAATTAAACTGAAGATAACAGCACAGGTTAAAATGAGAAGTTTAGTTTTAACATTTCATGTGGAGTTAGTGTTTGTGAACAAAACACTTTGTGCACATTTATCTTTGATGTCTCTCCAAAGTGTTAAACGCATTTCCTTCCTCCCTCATGAAGATTTGGATTGCATTGTTTAAATCCATGTTTGCTAGCTAGCTATGTTCCTTACCTTTGCAGGCAAGTCGCTTTGCTTCTCAACGTACTTCCACACAAGGTTACGATTCGCCGAATAGTGTAATCAAATTAAATCCAATATAAGACCTGAATATACAGACTCAAAACGTTTCTTTGACTCACCATCAACAACAATCAAGCATCTTAAGTTTGACAAAGGCGGTGTTTGGCACATGAGCGCTCACCTTTGTGCAGGTTTTCTACTTCTCTGTGTCATCCCATTTGTCTTTTCTAAACAACCACTGAGACACCAGATACATAAGTAACACTTCTCCAAATACAGCTGACAAATGCAGCTGTTACAGAATAACTCAGGGAAAGCCGCTGAACGGCCTGTCCAGCCCTTCAAACTCGGCTCCCCCAAACATTTCATTAGATGAACGATTCCCTCGCACCGCTTCAGAGGAGCAGTTTGTAGCACCTGGCCAAGGTGAGAGCCGGCTCTGGATTTATAGTGGAATGCGCATAACCTCAAGGTGAACTAGCTGGTAATGACACTATTTCTGCACTCGGAGTCCCTCTCCCTCATCTTCACACCGCCTATAAAACCGAAATGTGTCCAGAATCAAGGCTCCTGCCAGCTCCCGCCACTATTTCCTGGCAACACTTTCCATTCGAATAAGGCTCGTTCTTTTTCAGCCATATCCCCCATTCACATTGAAGGGCCGTGATGTTGTTGAATCATTCCGCGAGTCTTTCAGACGTCGCTTACGGATGCCTTTAAATCTCAGAGGAGAAGCGAGCCTGGAGCGTTTGGGACGTAATGAGGTTGAGTTATTGATAAGACAGAATCACATAAAACGGACAGATGACTGGTCATCAAAAGTGCGCTGAAAGAGGAGCATAAAATAGATTTTGTGGATTATAGGACACAAGCTTTAAAGTTGTTTGTAAAGTTGTGTGTGCGTGCATGGCTGTGTGCGTTAGTGCATATTTATGTTCATTTTGTGTGACCATATAGTGAGAGAGTGGTGATATACTGAGGAGCATGTTGTATAACCGTCACAAGGCGTTGATCACCTTGTCCTTTCTTACCTTTACTATTAGACAGTCATGCAGGAGCACATAATAAGAAACATCTTAAAGTTAAACTCTCTGACGGCTTTTCGTCAAACAAAAACATCTCAGGACAGCTTCAGTGTTAACGTCTGCTCGTTCGATACATGCGCACAGTGCATACTGGTCTGAGAATGCACTAAAAGCTTTACCCCCAAATTCTGTGTTTTGAGTATAAAATAATCACCTCCTGTAGGCTTGAAGAGTGGCTTTTAAAAGCTCGCGTCTTTGTGGAGTCGTCACTTCACAGCAGTTGAAGTGATTTGAGACAGTTATGACCTGCAGTCACAGCAAAATATCCCCCGAAGCTCCTCAGCCACTCCAGCAGCGCAGCATAATCCTCCACGTGTGGACATAAGGTTGCTACATTCCAGAGGCTTTTCAGGATAGCAAGCCAAAATATTGCTAGCACGGTTAGCTGTGCAGTGGCTTGTTTTTGCTAATGTTACTTATGAGCACAGAAGCCGTATGCCCTAAGATCTGCAGACATTTTCATGCGGTTCACTGTCACTCTTAATGGTCAAACTCAGATGAGCCTGCCGACCCCTCAAATGTTACCAGTGCCCATCCTGCTCTGCAGTCTAGCTGTTCCTTGATCCAGCATCATATCCACATTAATACTATGTGGATCTCTGTGCACTGAAAAAGGGCAAAAGAAGCAACACAGAGCTCATGCAGAGCCCTGGCTGGAGACGCCTGCTCAGTGCAGCCTGAAGAACCGAAACTGAGACGACTTTAATTGAAGGACAAGCGTTTCCAACTCATTATTCCCTCCACGATTGATAATTAGTGCAATCAAGACAGTGTTCCTTATGAATTCTGCTCGGCTTCACTGTAAACTCAGCTCTTCCTGCCTGTAGTCTTTGCTCTTTGACTACATCTGTGATCCTCACGCAGCACAGGAAGCAGCCGACATCGAGCTGTAAACAGCGAACATTCGATATGATCAGAGCGGCTTTGATCTGTCAGCAGGTCCATCACTGTGCTGAGATTATTCTTGGACACACTTCACATTACCAGAAAATCTGTGCAGGTCATCAGTCCAGACCAAGATCAAGATCAAGGGACTTGCTCTCAGCTGTCATGACGTCCAAATATGCTGTAAATTGGACCGATGAGCCTCTGGAGCGCAACACCTTGATTTGTGTATTCCTGCAGGTGTGCTGCACATGTCAGTGGGCACGGACACGGTCATGTTGGGTGGCATGCAACAGAATTATGAGAGGCCGCTAAGAAGTTGAGACTTAATGTGTTTGTGGAATGGAAACTAACTAATCAGCTTTAGAAGAGCACTTATTGGAGCATTGGAAACTAATCAAATTGAAGAATGGGGCTATTCAAGTCCAGGAACAAAGCGTTCAGTCTCCCAGAGAGGACAAAAGAAGACATATTAAAGAATTAGAGTTACTGCAGCAACAGACAGCCACACCCCTGATTTCTGTTGTTTTATTTACAGCAGAGCCCACAAAACGCTGTCACCATGATGCCATTGGCTTTATGAAACTTTTAATACATAGACGTGTCTTTAAATTCATCACAGCACTGATTAGTTCAATTTACAACACAGACACAGTAACAGTAATTCAGCAGGGTGAATAATTTATGACTGAGCCAACCTGACAGCAGGACAGAACCACTTCTAATGCGAAGGACTCGAGATTAATGGAAACTGCAGTGCACAGTACTCGTGTTTCTCTCACATACTTTTCAAAGTGAGCTGTGCTGCTGTAACATTGGGAAGGTTAAGAAAAGAATATTCACACCGTTCTGTGACTGAGGGGCGTGTTCTCCCTCTGCGACATCAAACTCAATGCATTGTTTCAGATCTGCATCAGCTTCCATCTTTCTTTGCCTCAAAGGGAGGGCTGAAGCAAGAAATCACATTTCCCCATGGTCCCATATCAATTAAGAAAATCCCTGTGAATTCTTACAGTTAAGCACGAGAGGTGTTGATCCTCGACCTTCAGCACTTCGTTGACGTTACATTGCTCAGCGGCTGACAACAGCAGCAACAGCGACTCAGGACAATCTCAGAAACAAAAAACTCAAGTGTGCTACTATAAGATAGCTATAATACTATTACCTTAGTCTTGCTTGCTAAGCTAAGCTAAGGTAAGCTAAGCAGCTCCTCACAGAAGCTTCATATTTACTTCATAGAAGTCAGTGTGGTAAGTGCGTGAGTCGAAAATATTCAGCTTGAGCTAAAAATGTGTGCGTACGGAGGGCCTCTGCAGAGAGTTGGAGGACCGGACGGAGTGGAGGAACAGAGCTGCTGTTTCCTGACAGAGCGCTGCTGTGCCGGGGAGCTCGGGATGAGAGAGCCGGGGGCAGATCCGGAGCTCCTGGAGGAATAAACACCCGCAGTCACAGCGGATTCTGCTCTTATCTGGAGCCCTTTACCAGCGACAGGAGAGCTCAGAGTTCATCGTTTCAACTTTTGGGACTCAAAAGTGGGTTCATCTTCACTCTCGCTCTCATCCCGTGTGCAGCAGCGAGGCACCGAGGCGCTGACCTTCACTGTCGTGTGTTTGTAATTAGTCTCTGAGTCCATGTTGACTGCTGACTGGTGTGGAGATGTACTCCGTGAACGTACACAGAGGAGAAAAGAGGAGCGACTTGAAGGAAACTGGCGTCTCTGGTGACGGCTGAGTTCAGTCAGAGGCTGAACTGAATGCACCTCAGACACAGTGGATGCCTGCAGACGCTTGCTAGCTCACAGCTACACACAGGTATTGTGGCTGTTTGCACGTGGGTTGATCCTACGGTCACACCTCAGCAAGTGACGGGAGGTGGAACTTTGCATTTGGTCTGAACCCACTGCTGAAGGGTCGCATGCTGTTTTGATGTCTCATCCTTTGCTCTTGTATATATTGCAATAGCCGCTGGCTCTCGTGTCAAGTGTTAAATGACGATAACGAGCTCAAAGCCAAACCCTCTTGCTGCAGAATTACAGTAAACGCACGCAGCTCCCAGTCCGAGGTTTAGCACAACATGAAGCAGCACGGTGTCGTCCTCCCACACAACAAGACAACTTCTGCAAGACATTTTTTAGCTTTTCCCTCATACAATTGAATCCAATTATGAATAAAAGCAGCTGCAGTGTCTACCTCAGAGTGAACCAAAAAGATTCCTGTCAGCCTCTATAATCTATTTTTTACAGTCTGCTGTGGAGGGCTCCTGACTGGGTTCCCTGAGCAGCCCAATGACAGCAGTAATAAATGGTCTTTTTATATGCTGCCTCTTTAATACTCATATAAAGCCTCCAGATCTAATCCTGTGTGTGAGTGCAGGTATGGGCCACGGCTGCAAAAAGAGCAAACATAAAAATTTGTGAGTGACTTGATAAAAGCGAGATAGCAGAAGGTAATGAGGGGAGAATTTCATTAAATTGGAGGCATTTTTCACCCAAACGGAGACGCAAAACAATAGTCCCATTCTTATCGTCAGATGACATCAAAGAAAGAGCTTTCTGTGCTTTAACGGCTGATTTGCTGTTTGCATTTCTCTTCTATTTCTAAACACTGTTGACACTTTGCACACCTCCTACAACGGTGATAAGAGGCAAACAATTACAATTCCTGCACTTTCCCTAAAGGCACACAAACACACTTAAAAGCAATTTCTGCTGTTTCTGTGCACAAACTCACAGCTCAGCCCAAGATGTGTGAGTTATGAGTCAGGCTCGGAACAAAATGCTCATATCTGGATTTATGGATTGTTTGCATTTTGATAAGAGGCGAATTAGAAAGGAGGGGAGAGAGAAAGGTGTGTGTGTGTGTGTGTGTGTGTGTGTGTGTGTGTGTGTGTGTGTGTGCGCAGCAATGCTGAAGCAGAGCAGAGTGACAATGAAGGGAAGAAAAAGAGAACATGATTGAGTGGGACATTTTGTCAGCCGCCGACGTGAGCTGGAGCCTGGATTGGGTGTGTGTGTGTGTGTGTGTGTGTGTGTGTGTGTGTGTGTGTGTGTCTATAGGGGTATACCAAAGTCTGAGTCACCCTGGACCTATTCTTTACTTCTTTATTGGAATTCTAAAGCAGCCGCCTCTGTGCTAACCTGAGCGGTGCCACGGTCGTTGATAGGGCTGCCAGTGCCCATGTCTCTGCTGAGTGTGTGTTGGTTATATGCGTGTGTGTGTTTGTGTGTGTGTGCATGTGTGTGTCTGTGTGTGTCTAAACTCTACCATTTGTGGACATGTTCCCAAATATGTATCTTTTTGGGTTTGAACCACCTTTAAAGGACCAGCTAGTCTATTTGTGCACATAAGCTTTAAGCTGCAGACACAACTAAAAGCCTTAAATCACATTAATTGTCATATTAATCAAGATTGCAGGACCAAGACAGATGCAAGTTTTTTTTTATTATACAATGTATTTAGAAATGCACATTTCCACAAATCAGTGGTTCAGGTGGTGTAAAGCAGCTTCATCGTTAAGTGCAGAAATGTTCTAAATCAATTAACTTGCTAGGTTGATGCTAAACAAAGTGCCCATGTGTCGTGTGATTCATTTTAAGATTCAGAACGATTGAATGTCGTATGTTCTTCTTCACTGCACATTGTTTTTATTAATGTATTCAGCTGCACACACTGGAGTGTTGTCACATGTTTAATTCCAGGCAGTTTCTGAGATGTTCGTATCATCTCGCTTCGTCGTGACTGTCAGTTTGATGAATCTTTGGCTTTTAAATTAGAAATTGCCGTTTTTTTTGCGTTGACATGCCTGTTTGAGACGCGCCACGAACAGCGCCTTCCATCGCGCTCCATGCAGGACGAGTGGTTTAGGATAGTGCTCTAAACCGACTGATGTGCCAGCTGCTGCTCATATGACGTCATGTTTGGTCTGAAGTTTGCAGTCTGGCATGTTTGCATGCAATGAAACGTCCAAAGATCAATCATCTGTTCTCTGTCGATTGTCAGCATTAAGCTGTCAGCCCCAAAGCTGCAGGAGAAACAAGACTGTTCACTTGGGTCCAAACTGACTTGCTGCCAGCTGCTGTCATCAGCCTGCACTGCAGCAAACTTGGACCCACTTCAGTGTTTATGACTGAATGTGTGCACGTTGCAGGTGGAACTACTTTTGCATTGTTGACACAGTAATTAAAAGACCACCTGTATTATTCAGCACCTTCAGGATCTGCAGTGGAAGAAATAACAGAATAATTGAGGAGATGTTGTCATAGTGCTGTACGGTCAAACTGCCATGAGATTTTACAGAAGTCATAATGTTTTCTTTAAACCAGAATGATTAGAAAAATGTCTATTTTCTTTTTCTGAATGTAAAATGCTTCTTTGTTAGTCTGTCAGTTGTCTGTTAGCCTGCAGTTACAGTAAGTGGTCAGTTGTGACTGAACCACACCACAAGATGCAAGTTGAGGCATTCAGCTGTCAAAGAAATTCACTTGAATTACAAAAACACACAGCTGACTGAGGCGTGCGAGGAAACGCTGTGCGCTGCTTCTTTGCCTTTATTTCAAATGGCAGTCAGGTGATTGCAGTTCGCGGACCACCAGCCATTCAGAACAGCACTGCATTAACACAAGGGGCTGCACAGGTGTTGTGTCAGGTGCAGCATGACATGGAATAACCTTCAGGAAGGCTGCTTTGAGACATTAATAAGTTTAATGGTTTAAAGTTGTTTCTGAATCATTCAGTGGTTTGTGAGGTAAAGAATTCCTCACGTTACAGTGAATCATACCAGGAATGTGCGATTGGCTGAGGGATGACGTCCAATCGTATTGCAGCAACACAGCGATGTCACAGAAATGACAGTGAGGGGCGCAGGAGGATGTTTCCATGCAGAGCTTAAGAAGGTCTGAACGTGGCTCCAGAGTCATCGCATCGATTTAACTGAAGGGACGGTCGTCACAACAGCAGCAGTGCGCTGATGTCGGTGTGCGTGTTTGTGATGTGGCTTCTCAGGGAAGTGGACACGAACCAGTGGTTAATTTAATCGTGTTTGTGGGAGACAAAGCCGATTTTTCCTCTAAATGGTGCCACTTAGACACCAGAATCAAAAGGATTACAGTCTGAAAGGGATTAAATGTCTTTTGTGACAACGAATGAAACATCACACATGAATGTTGGAACACAACTTTTTATGCATATGCACACACACACACACACACACACACACACACACACACACACACACACACACACACACACAAAGCCTCAGGAGTGAACTGCAGCACAAACAGAGCCTGTTTGCAGTGACGTCATTTGAATGAATCTCACTAACAGGGCGACTGAACTCTCTCCTCGGCCTGCTGAGCTGTATTTTGGTTCATTCTGTGACGAGTACACGTGGTGGACTTGAGGATTTTGAACTTGATGAATGTTAATCTCTGCAGGAGAGAAAAGTCCAGCTTAGCATGAAGAACTGTGAAACAGACTCACTGCGACACCATCAGTTTGTCGAGGTTGTGCTTGTGTCCACCTCTGACGTCCATTCTCCTTTTGGTCTCCACCGGCTCCTGAAAAAAGCCTCAGTTTGTGAGCTGCTAGATGTTCCACTTTCCTCACCAGCTGGTACCTTCGTGTGTGAACCATTTGGTGGAGTCTACAGTGGCTTCATCACAGCTTGTTTGCTGAAAACAGATGCTCACTCGGGTTGATGAGAATAGCAGGACTGCGCCATACAGTGAAATTTGCAGCCAAACGACATCAACAAAGAAAGAACTTAAAGTGGAAAAATCTCCTCCAAAAAGCCGTTAGTGAGGTCGTATCTTTGATGAAGTCAAGGGGCGTGCAGCGTTAACATCACTGAAGTCATCAGAACGCTGTTTATGACAATAAAAATGAGTGTTTGCCTCTTCAAACACGTTAATGATTGTTTTTCCTGCCTTTCAATGTCATGACGAGGTCAAGAAAAGGGGAGATAACAGGTCATTTCAGTGGCTTTTTAAGAAACAAACATGAGCATCTGCAGACGTCAAAGCTTTCAGAAAATTTACTCTAAAAATCAGTGAGAACGACGTCAGTGGCTCACTCAGGTAGACTCCCCGTGAAGGTGCTGGGTGACTGGTTTCTGTCCCTGGAGCTCACGTCTTCACATTCAGGCCAGTCTGGAGTCTCACACAGGATGGTCGATTTTGAAGCAACTGTTTTTATAAAAATGTAGAAAATAGGTATCTTTAGAATTTAGCTGGGCTTTTGAGAGCTCGGGTCGGATCACTTGTTCGGGCTTTCCGCTGTAAATGTGTGAGAGGAGAGCTCGGAGCCATTCACTGGATGTGCTGGAATCCAACTCGACAAGCGTATGTGGCCTTGTTTCCTCTCCTCGCTCCTCTTCTCTCTTCATCCCCGAGCATCTGTTTGCTTCTCCTCTCCCAGGCTTCCTGTCTCTCCCTCCATCTCTTTTTGTTCTGGTCCCTGGTTACCATGTGGGCACAGTGTGAGATGTGTTTGTTTGTCTCCTTCGGCGGTTCTCTTTCCCAGGCAGAGAAAGAAACTGGAGACGGCGTTTGCAAAGCAGCACACAGTCACAGACGCATATTTCACTGACACACACGTTTGGGAGCGCGCACACACACACACACACACACACGCACACACACACACACACACACACACACACACACACAGATGAAAGTGTGTTGGTGTTGCACACGGCCAGAGATTCTGAGAGAAGGCTGATATGAAAATCTCAGGTTTGGAACAGAACAGAAATAAGGGAGGCGAAGAGAAACCTGCTGGCAGCTTTACTCGTCATGTGCACATAAAAGTCAGCGCTGTGCTGTGAGCACACACATCAGCAGACACCCAGACAACACACATGTGATGTGGGCACGTGAGAGGCGTTCACACTCTTCACACCTCTCGCTTTGTCAAAACAGAAAGTGTGAACTTGTTCATTATCTAACTATGTTTCTGTAGAAAGAGCAAAACGTCTGACGTCCTGAGTGTGAGAGAGCAGCTAAACGGTGCATTTAAGATGACAATGCAACACCCATCAAACCAGCCATTATCTGCTGTTTTTAGGCTGATTCGGGGGCTTTTTGTTGTCTGTCCACTTACACACAGAACTCATCCACACCCACACCTTCAAAGCAGGGTTACACCCAAAGTTTCAATAAGATAAGACTTTATTTATCTCACTCTGGAAAATTCACTTTTTACAACAGCAGGATGAAAAGCAGAACAAGGAAACAATAAAAAGATAAAAGATGTCTGAAAAAGACTGTCCTCTCTCTGAGTGCTTCTTGCTTTAATATGGATCAGAGCAGTCGTCAAATAGAGCCATTCGGACCTTTGAACCAAGCCTACCTCAGCACAACACAGCTGATGGTCTCAAACACATTGAGAAGCCAAGGAATTGCAGGAGGTAACTCTTGACGAGGCACACCTGTAGACTGAAAACCGCTCCAGGTGACCACCTCATGAAGCTGATTGAGAGGAGGAGTGTGCAAAGCTGCCATCAAAGCAAACGGTGGCTACTTAGAAGCATCTAAAATATGAAACTCATTCTGGTTTGTTTAACACTTTTTGTTTACTACATCATTCCATAAGTGTTCCTTCACAGTGTGGATGTCTTCAGTATTAATCTACAATGAAGAAAATAAAAAAAAATAAAGAAAACCATTGAATGAGAGGTGTGTCCAAACTTTTGACAGGTACTTGTGTTGTATTGGCAGGATCAGTTGCACACATGTTAAAGTTGTGCACACATGTTTTCGTGTACGATGACATAAATGAAGCAGCAGGTTTGTGATGTGAAACAACATCAGCACAGTGCTGCATGAGCTGATGGTGGAGTTCAACAGTAAACACATGCATGCAGTCTAATACAGGGAAAACGACAGCGACGATGAAGTTTCACACTCTTTGTCATCAAATCAAACTTTTCTATAATCAAGTCAGAAATTTACAAACACAGATTTATGTCAAAGGCTTTAAGATCTGACACCTCCGCACAGCCTCGACCCTTTGACTTAAACAGGAAGAAGTCTTTCAACAGAAGCCTCCGGAGGAGATGATCATAAACAGAAGGAAGCAGGAGCAGAATTCTGATAATAATGATAATATTCAGTGAATAATGTTCTCTTGGAGTAATGATCTAAGTGTGATAAGTAGTTTCAGGCAGATAAGTGATGAGGAAAGAAGACTTTCAGCTGTTGGTTCAAAAGCAATGAGATGTATTCAAAAATGTTTTGCAAGTACAAACCAAGGTGAGCTTGTTCTGGTGACACAAATCAAGGGTGTGCTGCTAATCTCATGGAGATTTTCACAGAAGATTCAGGTGTTCAGGTTTGTTTGAATCGATTTTTCTGTCCAGAAACGTGGAAGCGTGTGGGAGTGAGTTTGGGGAGAGACTCACAAGGTGATTTTAAAGGAGGATTTTCACCGCCCACACGTCGACCTTTCTTCCCAAATGTTATAATTTATTCTCAAAGAACCTTCTGAGGTCACTATTTGACATAATATCTGGCAAAATAAAACAAAAGCACAGAATCTTTCCAGGCAAAATCATATGCAAACTTTAACATTTTCCAAATAGCATTTCGACATGACCTGACACGAGTTTTGATTGTTTGCAGATGACTCAGAGGACAAATTCTTCAAACATCAGTGTCAAACGAAATAAAATATTCCAAACAAACAGATATCAAGCTGTCATGCATGCATTAGCATTACCAGCACTACCTTGAAAACACATTAACCTATGCATGCTTGAAGAAATATTCAGCACATGCAGCATACATGAATGTAAAACATATCTGCTCATACACTCGTGCATTCGAAGCAGCTCAGTGCTTATTTATATTTCTGTTTATTTGACAGGAGCTAATACGGCGTCATGTTCAGGGACGGGCAGAAAGACTTACTCCGAAAAAGATCCTTTTTAATGCACGACGAAGTATCAGCACCAGCGGTTATAATAAGATGCTTTCTGATGCTCTTCTAATCATGGGGGGGGTCAGCCCTCACGCTGCTGTGATGAGAATGTAAAAACACGGCAGTGCAAATGTCAGATTAGACGAGATTAGAGGCAGTCACATCTTCACGACAAAGTGAAGGTGTTCTGTGGTCCGAGGATAGATAAAGATAAACGCAGCTTGATTAGCTGAAGCCAGAGTTTCGTCATGTAGGCTGGATGAAGTGCCACTCATGTTCTGCAGCAGGCTCGGTGCTCATGATGGGATGTACGTGAAGAGTGAGACTGACGTGGAGGAATTCAGGAAGATTCGACGAGTTACGCTAACGTGGTTTACAACGTGAGTGCAGATGACACACACACACACACACACACACACACACACACACACACACACGCACACACACACACACACACACGCACACACATTTCCATACTCATAGTGGCCCTTCCTAACCTTATTCTAACTCCTTCGGCCCTAAACCTGAATCCTCATCCAGCCTGCCCACATTTCCAGTTTGCCCACGGATTCAAAAGTGTTGGCCAGTGTCTTCTGATTGGAGAAACAATCAGCCAATCAGAACTCTGTGGGCAGAATTAAAAGAAGCCATCTTCCTTCCTTTCCTGCATCTGTGAAGAGCAGTAACAGAAAATTGGCGACACAAAAACAGAGACAGGCATGACGGCGACCAGCAGGTTCAAGTAGGAACAAATTCTCTGAAATCAACACATTTTGATCATGAAAAACATCAACTGCTCCAACAACTAGAACACAAGCTTCCATGTCAGCTGTCAGATTTGACCCCCCCCAGAAGAAACTCCCATTAGAACAAGAAGTTAGACTGAATGAATGAAGTAAAACTGAGAGGAAATTCAGCCTGATGATCAGGCTGAAACAGTATCTATGTTTTCACGTGTTGTGCTGCTGTTTGCGCTGAACTCATTTCACTGGAACAACTTTCTAGTATTTGATTTGGACAGAAGCGACCAGGTCTCTGTTATGGTTGCTGGACGGTAAACACACCTTTGCTTTAAAACCATCCCGATGAAGATCATAGGTCTGCAAAATGTGTACCTGTGCCTGAGCTGATTAACTAAAGGGTTTTGTCGGCGGGCTCCAGTTGGCTGCACTGTGCCAAACGCAGCCGTGATAACATCGAGCTATCGTTTCCTCTCCAGCCTCACAACAGGGGACAGCAGCGGCACAGCTGTGGTATCAGGCCGACCACAGTCAGGCGGCGGCGGCCGTGTCCTCAGCAGCTCCACCATGTGTCTCTGTGCTGGAGATCAGACACAGCTCTGCTTCTGAAAGCCTCAAGCTCTCAGTACGTTTGTAACTTCTACCTGAATCTCTGAGGTTTAGAGTTCAGCCTCAGTCCTGCCTTTCTGTTTGATTTCTCTCTTTCGTGATCGTGCCCAGTCGTATTGGGGTTGTGTTAAATCACTGCTGGTGCGAACCAAACCTTTCCTGCTGCTTCACATTAAAAGCTTTGCACCGGCAGACTGACAGGACTGACTGCTTTTATTGTGAAGAGGTTGCAGGAAATATAATGTGTTTGTAGGAGCAGAGCTTCATTTGCAGAGCGATTCCTCAGTAAGACAGGCCTGAGCGACCACACGGGGACATATCCGTCCACGTCTGGTCAGCTTTAAATACTGCAGAGGGGAACAGCTCGAACAGAACCACGGTGAGCTGAGGAGGGCTGCAGGTGGCAGGCTCACAGGGCGGTTTGTGACTCACCTGCAGCATGTCATCAAGGTAAACTTCACCTTTCTGCTCGGTGGAAAAACAGCTCCATGCTTGCAGCTGTTCATGGCATTGCTCTTTGCCACTAAGCCCCCCCCACCCCACCCACCCCGAATAGGGAAAAATCCTTTTACTGCTGCAACACATACACTCACTGCTTACACACACACGCACACACAGTGTGATGAGTGATTGATTACAGCTCTAATCAGCAGATGAGTCGCAGCTGCTTCCTGGTTTTAGGAGCAAGCAGACAGATGTTAAAAGAGCGATAGGGTATTAGGCTCTGACTCTCTCTCCATCCATCTCTCCTAACCCGTTCTTTTGTCCTCCCTTTTCTCTTTTTTCCTCCCTGCAGTTGACTCACCTTCATGTAACCCTCCTTAATCAGATTCCCTCCGCTATTCAGAAACAGGATGATTCCCTTGATTCAACATTTTTGCACCGCACTCTGCGTGAAGCCTTTCCTGTTCAGAGCGTCTCTTCTGCTTCGTGTCAGTATGTTATCTCAGCAAGACCAGCTCTTAATGTCAGTGCTGCTCTACAGAGCAGATAAACGAGGATTTTCAGCAGCATTTTCTGCCTTCAAAATAAAACTTCAGTGACGAGTTGATGGATTGATCTGTGGACAGAAGTTTCATTTTACATTTCTTACATTTTATTGTTAAATCCTTGTAATTGTTGTGTTTTGTGTGCTAAAAATATCACACAAAATGAGCACACTGTGATTTCCTCTAATGTTTCAGAGTTTTGGACTGACTGAAGAAATGGTGAAATAGATTTTTTAAGCTCCTCTCTGCGTAGTTTGCCACTTTCCACTGATTCAGTTCTCCTCCTTGAGAACGTGTGCTGATCAAACTCTTCTTCAGGTTTGGTTTGAGCACCTGTTTGAGGACTCTGTCATCACATCACACTCGTCCTCCTTCTTGTTGTGTGAAAATGTAGATGAAGTACATCGTTTTTCCACATTACACTTGAGATTACTGACTTTGCTCAGTCTTGCTCAGATTAGTCTGGAAGTGTCTCAACAGCGATTCCACAGATTTGTAATGGCTTTAAAGTCTGGATATTTGACTTTCAGATTCCCGTTGAAGCCATCTGCGGGCTTGGCCGTGCACTTCAGGCGACTGTCCAACTTAAATCCCTTGACTTGTTCTCGTGGCACACTGAGCAGGTTCTTCTCAGTGGCAGTAACTTCCCTTTACCTTTACAGATTTCTCTTTCCCTCCTGCTGAAAACAGTGTAATTCTGCCGTCACCATCTGCAACACTGTGCTGTTAGATAAGTGCTTACTGATGGGATTTGATTCTCTCTGTCCTTTTGTGACTCCTGTGGCAGCTTACTGAAAGTCTCTGTCCAGTTTGGACCCTGTGCGGTTATTATATTATATGTTTGCACTGCCCACAAGAGTACAAGAGTCACATGCTTATCAGCTCATCAATGACATTCAGGATTCAAAACGTGGATAAGTCTGTTTATCATTGGGCTCTCAGTGTTAGACCAGAGGATCCAAACCGAGTCTTTGCAGGTTGTTGTAGCTCATAATGTGGAAAACTGAACGTGGCTGCAGAAAGCATCTGAAGCCACGTTCAGTTTTCCACAGTTGCACAGTTTTTATGTGCAGTTGCCAGGACAACACTAGAGCTGGTAAGCAACTTACCTCAGCCTTGATTGACCATCCTTCCAGGAGATTGGTTCAATCAACAAGGAGCCTTTCGGAGACGCATCTGATCCCTGCTCACCTGCAGCACAGACACGTGTCCACAGTGTGTTAAAATGACGCCCCTCTGCAAACACTGAGCACGTGTTCGTGTGGATGAGCCCGTGTGGCCGGCAGGGAATGAGCCTCTGTGCGATGTTTCCACGGGTCTGTGGCTTTGTGCTCATGCTCACACACAGATGAGAAGTTTCTCTCCACAGATGATATTCTCTGGAAGGAAATGCTGATATAGACATCGTGAAAGCTTTCACCTACAAGAGGCTCTTTCTATCTGTGGTCATGCCACATGTGAGTGTACTTGTACCTGTTTACTATGCAAACCTTTAATCACTGCTGGCATTAAACAAGAGTGTTTCATTAGCTGTAGGAGGACACGATGATGTCAGAGGCATGATGGTGACCAACAACTCAAAACTGGTACTGTTCATGCTGTAGAGGCCGCACTGTTCTCATGAAAGAACTATGGATAAAAAAAAAACATAATAAGAGAAAAGTTCACAGATACACAGCAAACAACACAGCTACTAAATTTCTAATGTGAGCAAAACATTGGCCTTCATATCCAGCAAGGAGCAGCATCAGCATCCATCTGGAGCCATGTTTCTGCCCACCTGACGAGTTCAAGTCCAGCACTCACTTATCTTTTCGCTCTGATTTGTCCTTCCGTGAGAAAATAAATTAAAAAAATAAAAAAAAATATAGATTTCTATCCTTTCCAGCTACTTGTTCCACTGTCTTCACCAGCTAGCCGTTGCCTGTCTGCCGTTCGGTGCTGGGGACACAGTGGATGGTGCATTTATCAGAGCTCGTTAGCTGAAAACCTGCCTGCTGCTTCTGGGTTAATGAAAGTGGTGAGACTGAACCGTACACTTAATGTGCTGTAAAACTAAATTAAAATGAGGCTACAAGAGGCTAAAAGCTCCTTGAAGCTGCAGAGTTGGCACAAGATGTGCACACAGTGCATTTTGGTATAGAAAATACTCAATCTAAACTGTGTTTTAATCTCTGGAAGGTGAGGGGCGCTGTGTTACGCACCGTATTGTACCTTTAAAAGGTTCCCAAGAGGATCATAATTATTATACCAAACAATCTTTTCCAAGCTATGATTTAGGAGTCAGAGAGGATAAAAAAATGGCACGTACACTATGCTACTGCTATGTAAAGCTTCACTCACAGCTAAATTCACTCACAGGAACACATGCTGACAGAGGGCTTTAATAACACAGAGGAGCTTTTACATGGCTTCACTCTACTACTACAGAAAATATCCCTTTCAAAGAAATACAGTATTTCATGAGGGAGTGGAAAACACGACTTATCAAGAGGTTGGTTACAAAGTCATTTCACCTGAAATCTGATCCCAACCAAGAACCTCCCACTAAATTTCACTCAACCAGCAGAACCACAAACATGACCTAAGTTCATATTTAAAGTCTAAAATCGAGTCAGCGTGACACAAAATCTTCAGCTCCTCACATAACGGAGCGTTTTCAGACCTGCGGCTTGTTCGCGTTGTTGATTCAGGAGCCAGTTTGATGCAGCTGTCGGTTGTTTGGTCCTTTGTTTGGCTGCAACACTCAAGAGTGATCCAAAAGTTAGGAGTTAAAACAAATATTTTATTATATTCAGATGCATTTCGACCGCAAAAAAACCCAACGGATTTTGTGTGTAGGTGACCCTCTTTAGACGGGCTGAGCCTGCTTGTCTTGACCTGCGTCGGAGGGTGATTGACTGCTGTGTTCACATAAGACCAGAGGAACACGAGATAATATTAAGATGTGACAAATATGATGCAACTGCACCTTTCTATGTTTACAGTCTGTGTTGTTTATGTCTAATGTTGGTTTATCAGTCACGTCTGCTCACTAATGTGAGTTTACAGTGTGTACGGTGGTGCAGACAGATAGATGACACATAGATGACGTAGAACTAGATGTGAGAGACAAACTGTGAGCGAACAGCAGGCCAGCACGCACATTTAATGCATTAACCACATGACACTTTACCCTAAATATTCTCTTCAGTGTCAACAAGCAGAGCACGAGCTCCACCGCTGAGGCACCAGCTATCGATCCAGCGCTTTGTATACGTCACGCTTTGCCTTCGAGGCTTAGAAAAAGATTTTTCTACATAATAAACAACAACATTTTCTATTGATTGACTCGCACACTCTAATTAAAACAGGATCACTTCTTATCTGAGAGTTGATCCATTTCTTCCTAAATGAATTGAACTGTGGGTGAAACCATTTTGTGTGTTTTCATTTTCTGTCTCCACACCAGTGGACAGACGACGCTGGACGCACTCTTATGTTAATAAACAAGTGCACTGAAGCAGCTGAGCGGCCGCAGGCGCCTCAGCTGTCAATGAAGGGTCAGGTGTGTCTTGTGAGCTGGGAACCGACGGCCACTGAGCCACAAACCTCCTTTGGATCTTTAGGTGCATGTTGGTAAAATGTGCTGCTGCGTGTTCGTGTCTCAGCATGATGCTCATTTCTGACTTTTGGTCCCATGTTGAGGAAAATAGATGATAATGTGTCAGGGGCGGTGCTTTCAGGTGAGGCTTCACTGTGATGGACGAACCGCGACCACGGCGTGTCCTCAGGTTCTCAGTCTCATCCAATCAGGATGGAGGGGTAGCAATGTGTATCCTCCTCAGCTTCTCTCTGCCTTCAAAATATCAAAAAAAAAAAAAAAAAAAAAAAAAAAACAGGATTTGGAGAGGAGATAAAACCAAAGTCAAACCCACAAACCAGCCCGTGACCATGTGGTGGATTTATACTGTGTGCATTACTAAAGACATGAACGGGTGAAGAAGCCTCCCTGAGGACAACATTACTGTCCTCGTCTGGACATTTTCTCAAATCTGCAACCTTTCAAAAAGGGGAGAGAAACTTACATTGAAGTTTCTAATCAAATCAAGAACGGCGTGAAGGAGAGACGTCGTGGCCCATCCAATTTTAGATCAACTTCACACACATTTCTCTAAACTTCAGCTTCCTGGTTGAGTTTTTCCTGTTGTGTCTGAAGCAGCAATAATTCTTTCTGAATGAATGGAGCTTCTGTTTTACACAGACTTGCTCTCAGAATAGACTTTTTTTCTCTTTCAACCTTTTCTTGCAGCCAAACTAACTCATCTGTTTCTGTGCACCAATCGAACGCATCGCATCAACAAGCCAGCTGCCCCCAAGGCCACAGCGAAACCTGAAAGGATGCCCCCACTGTCCAACCAAAGACTGAATGCTCCAGAGACAGCCCCCCCCCCCCACACACACACACACACTACAACATGACAAACCCAATGAAAAGCACAGAAGCATCACTGCTGCACTTCACCAGGAACAATTAGCTTAAAGCTCCAAATAGAATTCAAATACTGAACCCAGCTCGTCAGTTCTGAGCAGACAGGCCAGAGGACAGTCACAGGACATAATGTCTCTCAGGCGATCTTATTTTTTCACTGCGTTTCAACCACAGATGGACAATTAACACCTAGCTTGTTCTCAGAGTGAGCTGAGCGCGATGCATTCACAGTGTCTGCACATGCTTGTATGTGCGTGTAGGTGGATGTTGTGTGCGTCACTATTTTTAGAGCGAGGGATTTTTCTAACGTGTCATCACCTCACGCTCTGATGGAAAGAATCACCGTACATGGCTGCCATAGCAACTCCTCCAAGCCTGAGACAGAAAAATCTTTGTTTTAAGACACGAGTGTGAGTCCTAGAACGGTAAATTCACCAAAGCAAACGTGTGTTAGCAACATGCTGCAGCAGTCTGAGGTGTCTGCTTAAACACAAAGGAGACGAAGAAATGAAAAATAACTCAACGCAGGTCAAACATTTCACACATTTCGCACGAGTTTGCAGACAAGCGCCGCAAATCAAGTCAAATACCAGCGACATGGCCGATGTTTCCTGCCTATCTTTCACAGTGGGTGAGAGAACAGCCTGTTATTATGATCACAACAAAAGTGACAGTTTGAGAGGAAAAAAGATGTTTGGTGCATTTTTCTGGCAAATCCCGATTTTTTGTTTGATGGCAGAGGAAGCGAAGAGGCTGCATTCAAACTCTGATGAATGCACTGATGAGCAGACACCAGGGCAGCTTCAGCTCAGTGACCGGCACACAAAGCGTGACGGACGCCGCGTGCCACCTGAAAGGGCTCGAGCAGGTGCTTCACATGATGGAGGAAGACCGCTCGGAGCTGGAGGCGGGCGATAACGGCAGCGCTCGCACAGGCATCAAACTCACCAATCAACGCGCTCAATCACAAGCCCCCGATCTGTTGACGCTCACGGTCGTGTCTCTTCGTCTCAGCTGGAGTTTTCCAGAGAGTAATGTCTTCATAACAACGAGCGGGCTGAAATTTCTCCTGACAGACTGCAGCTCGTCAGCCAGAGAGAAGGAGAAAGGTCAGCTCACGCGGATTGCATTATCTCTCAATTCCCCCGTCGTCTCCACGCCTCCAGCCATGGACAAAGAGACGCACCCTCACTGAGGTCCACTGTGTAATAAGGACATAGCCAGCGTTGTCCATTATATTGCATTTGCATTTTGATAACTCAAGGCTTGCCCCCCCCGTGTCACCTCGCTCCCTGGTGTGTGTCTGTGATGGAGAGGGGGTTGGTGTGTTGGTGTGTTGTGTGCTTAACCTCATTCTGTCTGTCTTTCTGTCCCTTTGTCCCTCTTCCTTTCTCTTCTCTGTGAACCACAGATTGACAGCTGAAACAGACAAACTATTTTTCTTCCACCCTCAAGCCTCCGTTAATGAGACGCTGCCTCTCACTTCCTTTGGCTCGTCAGCGACCTGCCATCAGGCTTTCCATCCCTGAAAGTGATCCGTAGAGTTTTCTGAAATGGTGTAATGTGGGGCGAGGACGCGCTGGTCGTGGTATTGACACAGGGACATAATTGGAGATCTCCCAGCCAAACAAACCGAGCTGTAGCAAACTGGGTAAAGCGAACAAAGATTTTAAACACAGTGCGACAGCAAAGGTTTAAAGCATTTAAAACAGAGGAAGACATCCTTTATGCTTTGCCCACAAGCATTGATTTGGTGATTCACAGACGGCTTCGAGGTTCTGCTCAGACAAATTCAGCCCAGATTTGTCCTCCAGCCGTCCAGACATTGTTTGACCTGTGAATCATCAAATCAAATCTTTCTGTTTTCAGACGTTCACTACAGGGGCGGCTGGCCGATAGAGGGCGCTAGGGCGCCGCCCCCTCTGTCTCACATCACGTAGAATCACACAGCCCTTCCTTTAATAAAACGTTCTTTAAAATGACTTTTACAAGTATATTCTATGTTTTAAAAAGGCAAAATGAATAATATATATAGTCTGAAGTGAGTTACTAAAATGTAAAATCTGCACTAAATAGTCAGATTAGAAATGTCCTGCGTTGTCCACAGTTACCAACAGCTGACATATATCCGGCCCGGGGCGGACTCATCTTTCCCCATTGACTCCCGTTATAACTTTGACATGCGCAGTTCGTTCCTCTTCAATACAAGAGATACGAGACAGGAGACCGCTGCCTCCCTCTGATCGCTATACACACCACCGGCCATGGGGTGGCAGCAGAGAGCGAGCGGTCTGTTCACCGCGAGCCTGTAATCAAAACCGCCAAGCGAGTGACGTTGAGCGCAGAGTGTCGGAGCAATAGGCTCTGTGCACAAGCCTCGTGACGTACTTCCGATTCCGCCTGAAATCGGCAAACCAGTTTCCGGTTTACTTCCCTCTCCAGTCAAAACAGCGCTAAAATACATACAAGGAATGAAAAATGAATCAACATCCACGAAAGAAGACGAAGTATAATGTGAGAGGGACTTTTAAGTTCCAGAAGACGGTGAATGGCTCTAATGAGCACTGTTGTGTGCCACTTTGTGCCGGCTCAAGTCGCTGTAACAGCGAGCTTAGCTTCCACTGCTTCCCGAAGGACACCGAACTTCGTGCACAGTGGCTGCAGAAAATATGCAGAACGGGATTTTCGGTAACTCAGCATACGAAGGTATGCAGCCGACATTTCGAAAATGCCCAAATTCGAAATACCCCCAAAGGTAGACGGGTTTTAGCAGCAAACGCAGTGCCAACACTGTTTGAATGGAACAGTTACACAGCAACCAAGACAAGAGCCGGTGTTTGGGATCGCCGCCCTCGACTGACATCAAGCCCAGAAACATCACCTGTGCCCTGATCTTTGTCTGACACTGAAATGGACATAAAGTCAACACAGTTAGCAACAGTAAAGAACATACGAAGCAAACACAAAACTAAAAAATTAGCACGTTGCTAACGTCAGCTAGTCAGCTAACGTCACCAATAAATCACTTATCCTCGTACTGGTGAACGTAACCAGAGATGTAGAGACGAAACCCTTTTTCCCGTTTGCTCTTCGGAGCAGGAGAGTGGGCATCCACGATACGATGAACATCGTTGATAGATATCTTTGACAGATTTTGCAGGCATCTTGTAAAGTTCATTGTGATGACTAGCTGACGTTAGCAACGTATGTTCTTTACTGTTACTTGTTGTGCTAACTGTGTTGACTTTATGTCCATTTCAGTGTCAGACAAAGATCAGGGCACAGGTGATGTTTCTGGGCTTGATGTCAGTCGAGGGCGGCGATCCCAAACACCGGCTCTTGTCTTGGTTGCTGTGTAACTGTTCCATTCAAACAGTGTTGGCACTGCGTTTGCTGCTAAAACCCGTCTACTTTGGGGGTATTTCGAATTTGGGCATTTTCGAAATGTCGGCTGCATACCTTCGTATGCTGAGTTACCGAAAATCCCGTTCTGCATATTTTCTGCAGCCACTGTGCACGAAGTTCGGTGTCCTTCGGGAAGCAGTGGAAGCTAAGCTCGCTGTTATAGCGACTTGAGCCGGCACAAAGTGGCACACAACAGTGCTCATTAGAGCCATTCACCGTCTTCTGGAACTTAAAAGTCCCTCTCACATTATACTTCGTCTTCTTTCGTGGATGTTGATTCATTTTTCATTCCTTGTATTTATTTTAGCGCTGTTTTGACTGGAGAGGGAAGTAAACCGGAAACTGGTTTGCCGATTTCAGGCGGAATCGGAAGTACGTCACGAGGCTTGTGCACAGAGCCTATTAGCAAACAAGATCATTAGATAGTCACAGAGAGAGCCGAAAAAGGAGAAAATAAACTGAGAAAAGTCAGTGAAGTCACTGAAAACACCGCCGTTCAGAGGAGAAACTGAGCGTGAAGGAGCTCGGACCTGACGGCCGGACGTCTTCATCAGACAGCAGTCGAAGACAGAGGGAGGAGATGTGCGCGCTCTTTTTCACGGAGCTGCTCTGAGAAGACGTCTCGGCTCACGTGACGCAGTGAGGCAGCTGCTTTATTTGGCTTCCCTGACCAACGTGATCAAGCACGTGTGGCTTAAAGCCTGATGGCTTCACTTATTTTCTTTAGACAAAGGGATGATTTTTTGTTGCTTTGATAGTCTTAAATATGAGGATTTGATGTGTTTTCATTGTCATTTAAGGTTGTTAATATAAATGTTAGCTAACAGAAGCACTTTGGGCTTTAAGCCTGATGGTCTGATTGTTTTTTTAAACAAAACGTTCAGTGTTTGTTGGTTTCATGTGTGTGTATTTGTTTTGTTTTTTTGTTTTTTTTATTTATTTAGTATGTAAATATAAACATGTTGTTCCAAACAATTAGCTGGACAGAAGAAGCACTTGGTTCTCTTGGAAGCTGTGAAAATGAATTGTTTCTCTTTTTACTTTTGAAATAAAAAATACATTTACACATTCTTGGTTTGTTTAATGATGGAAAAGGAGATTTTAAGGGTTTGTGTGGACCAATTCTATCTTATCTGGAGCCAAACATATCAAACACTGGGGAGATAAATTCAGATTCACTAACTGGTAACGATCACCTGCATCTAACTGTCTATTTTAAACTTAATATACATTAATTCTTGTGGTCCGGCGTCGCCAACTCCGCTTTTTGGTTTTGGTAAATTAAGCGCGCCCCCAAGACAAAAATTCACCAGCCGCCACTGGTTCCCTACATTTAACATTCCCGAAAGAGGCGACTCAGAGCTGTTATCTTTGTATCGTAGAGAATAAACCATCTCTCCCCTTAACCTTCATTTGGTATTGATCCTTTGGTTACAGCGTTTCAGACACCGTGGGTAACAAAATCAGCTGAACTGGCCCCACAGCGACAGCAGCTGTGTTCAGGTCGTTTATTGAAAATCATTCTGGTCGTTAGAATCCGGCTCATCTCTTCCACATGTCGACGTGTCCATGGGCGACGTGATGAGCCCTGAACTGCTGCGACGGGCGGCGTGTATGTGAGATCGATCCAAACACCCTTTAAACAAACACACAGTGAAGAAACATGATGCAAAGTGCACCAACGCAGCCACACCGACACACACACACACACACACCGACACACACACACACACACACACACACACACTGACACACACAGTCACACACAGTCACACTGACACACACTGACACACACAGTCACACCGACACACACACACACACACACACACACACACTGACACACACACACACACACACACACTGACACACACAGTCACACACAGTCACACTGACACACACTGACACACACAGTCACACCGACACACACACACACACACACACACACACACTGACACACACAGTCACACACAGTCACACTGACACACACTGACACACACAGTCACACCGACACACACACACACACACACACTGACACACACACACACTGACACACACTGACACACACTGACACACTGACACACACTGACACACACACACACACACACTGACACACACACACACACACTGACACACTGACACACACTGACACACACAGTCACACTGACACACACTGACACACACACACTGACACACACTGACACACACAGCCACACTGACACACACTGACACACACACACACTGACACACACTGACACACTGACACACACTGACACACACAGTCACACTGACACACACTGACACACACACACACACACACTGACACACACTGACACACACAGCCACACTGACACACACTGACACACACAGTCACACTGACACACACTGACACACACACACACTGACACACACTGACACACTGACACACACAGTCACACTGACACACACAGTCACACACAGTCACACTGACACACACAGTCACACACACACACTGACACACACTGACACACACTGACACACACAGTCACACTGACACACACAGTCACACACACACTGACACACACAGTCACACTGACACACACAGTCACACACACACTGACACACACTGACACACACTGACACACACAGACACACACTGACACACACTGACACACTGACACACTGACACACACAGTCACACACACACACACACACACAGGCTCAAGCATCAAATCTCTTGCTCACTTTCTTCTTCTTTGCATTTTGCTCTTCTTCATCTCCCCCCGTCATGTTTTTGAAGGTGAGGACACGCCTCACTTTCCTCTCACTTATTTCCGTCTTGGCTTCCTTCACACTGCTGCACGACTATGGAGCCAATTAACTCCTGAGGAAAAACCCAGATATGATTGAGATAAGACGGCCTGGAAGCACAGATGTGCTTGTGTGAGTTTGACCTGTGACATGTCTATCGCAGCAGTCTCTGCTGAACAAACACTGATGTGGTGATTTCTATCCGGCACACAAACTGTAGACATGAGAAAAGAACGAGGCTTTTTCTGACGTTCTTCATTAAAAGAAAATCGTCCTGGAATAGCAGCGAGTTCACACTGACAAACACTTGACAAAATATAAGACACAGACACATGTAAAGTTAAATCTTTTAAAATAAATCCTGGTGGGAGAAGACTCATATATTTCAGATTTTTAACAGAGACTTTCCAGAATAAGACTAAACAGCAGCCTGCAGGATGTAATGTTTTCCGTCAATGCTCGTAAGCACAGCAGCCTTTAGCTTTCACTCCTGAATCACAGCTGAAAAGCAGGTGGGTATCCAGCTCTGATAATTAAAAATAAAAAATAAAACAACAACCGAGCTCAACCCGTGGTGGCAGACTGCAGCGTGAGTGCTACCAAGTTTTTTAATTCAACCATGAAAAATTGAAATAAACCATCCAATCTGACGGCGATAAAAAGACAATCAGCCTGGTTTTGCTTCACGCACACGATGGGTGCAATAAATGATTCACGCTACTCAACAATAAAAGCTAATGTTTCTTTAGGCATGGACTTTGCTGCAAATGCCTTTCTAAGAGATTCCTGAAGAGGGTCTTGATTTCTCCTGGGGCAGAGGTTAACAGGCTCTCTCATTTTTACCTCCAAAAGAAGTGAAACTCACAAGAGAATGTGACTTTAAGACCATTACTGTAATGAGCAAGCTGCTCGCTCTAATATCCACTGACTGAGGAATCATCTTGGAAATGAAGGACACTTGAGCAGAACTCAGCCAAGTGCTTCTAATGAGGTATCAGGTTTTGGAGGACTGCGGCGACAATACAGAGTCTGTCTGAAACATGATGAAGCTGACAAAGCTTCTGACCTTAATGCGTCCACGTTGGTGAATCATGTGTCTTTTCTTGCTTTCTTGATTAACTTCTCAGCGCTGCGCTGGAAGAAGATTACCGACTTGGATGTCATTCTGGCCGCAGACAGGTGCTCTGAGCGTTCATGAGAGCAGACGGCTTTATGCAGCTTCCCCATCAGTCGGCCTGTTTGTCACCAGGACTGGCACATTTTGGACGTGAGTCCTCATGATAGCTGTAAGCATGAATATATTTGCAGCAGTCACATTTGCAGATATTATCAGGCCATCGTCAGCTCACACACACACACACACACACACACACACACACACACACACACACACACACACACACTGGGGCTGAATGGCTGGAGTCACCTTGCTGTCAACAGGCAGCAGGGAAGCATCACAGGGTGAAGTGTTGGATATTCACTGTTTTAGGCTGAGGCTGAAGGAATGAGGCGAGGAAGAACACGCTGGATGCAGTTTGGTTAGAAAAATGTGATGAAGGACTCTTGCTAACTTTGTTCTGAAGCGTCTGTGTTTACTCCGCCTTTAGCTTTTTGTGGCCCTCAGTAAAAGCACAAACTAGGAGCTCTGTGAAGAGAAAAAATGAGATGCTGACATGGTGTTGACTGGTCTGAATAACTGGCCTCCCATTTAACACAGTCTGACAACCCTCTGCCGCTGAGCAGTCCCGTCACAATGTGAGCTGCTGTTCCCCAGTTTTATGAGGACTGTCAAAGAGGAAGCGTCTGCACCAAGTGCCAACGAATGTTTAAATGTGCTAAACTGCCGCACGGCTTGTGGCTGCAGTTTCCACATGGGCACATGTGTGGATGGGGATCACTGAACTGTGTCATTTCTGATCAGCCTTCGTACAGTTTCTGTGTTAGCTCACGGTGTGTGTCCTCTCTCCTGACGACAGGTGCTGCCTCAGTCCGACAGCGTGTGGAAAAGTCAAACCCTCTGTTGCTTAATGAATAGCTGCACCGAGATATTCATAACATATGCATGGATGCATTTCTGTCATGTGACCCCTGCACTGTGTCTGTTAGGATGCATGGATTGGTGTATCATGGCTGTACGATCTGCAGCTGATAATCAGGACTTCCAAACTGTAGAGTCCAGCAGGTGCGTAACATCCACGCTGCCATTCTAGTCAAGAAAAGAAGCCATTAAACTACAGCCTGATCAAATCAGCGAACAGGTTAACAAAATCAGGCGGGCAAAACACTTCTGAATTTGCAGCCGTGTGAAGGACAGAACAAAGAGACGAGACTGAAGTGATGGATGTAGAGCAAACTCAAGCTTTTGGGCTGTACAGGTGAGATAGTTAATGATTCTCTCATTTTGAAGTCACACTCCTCACGTTCTTATTCTAAATACCAAATTTAATGACATTAATTTCATTCCAACATCATCGTGCTGCTAGATGACAGTGAGAGAGAATGATGGTTGATGTTGGGATGTCAGCTTTGGAGGAAAGAGGCTCGTAGGCACAGAACTTCCAGACCATAAAAAGACGCTGTTTACCTGAACATACAGAGCACGGCTGCCAGGAGGCTAGTCAGTAGATGTTTTCACCTGGACCCTCCTTTCAATATTAAAGTCAACCTGTGAGCATCTGAATAGTGTCTTAACTCAAGGGACTTAGCATGACATAGCACTGACAGCTTAATGGCTATCTGTAGCTCCTTACTGGTCAGGGGAGAAGAAGAAAGTACAGCAGCACCTGCCTGGGGACAAGTTAAAGCCACTCTTGATAAATGCCTACCCATTGCTCATAACAGGCCACAAAACCAATTTGAAGCCCCCAGCATGGTGCCATGATACATCAGGTTAATTTGACGTAACCAATTTAAAGTGTCATTGTGGTGGAATGACGGATGGCGGCCGTCCTGACATGGCGGGTGGAAACGGTGAAATACACTCGTCGTTTGTCTCACCTACCTGCTGAGGAGCGTCCTGCCCTTTATGCTGCAGAAATCTCCCCAGCTGAGCAAAGGTGAAGCTGTTGTGTGATGAAGAGACGCTGGTCAGTAACCTCAGCTCGTTTGCCTCAATCAGGTACAGAAGTCAGCAGTCACTGAGCTCACGCTGGCGTCGTTCAACGAGTTTGGCCACTAAAAATACTCACCCTTGTTCCCTTCTTTGTTTGTGGTCAGTTCAAATTCACATCTGAATTGGATGGGGACAACTTCACACAGTGAAAAGTATCAAATTATATGTGAGTTATGAAGCTCTCCTCATTGTCCGTCCTTTAATTGCTGCCAAGTGAAGTGTTGCACTGCAGCAGTATAATCTACAGGGATCCAAAAAGCCGCCTCCCAATTATAAAAGAGATGCCTGCAAAGCTGCTAAATAAATAAAAGAAAGTAAGCAATGACAGTAATAATCTCACACAGCCTTAAAAAAATCATTTCAGTGTTAAAATGGGACAAGCAGGCGAGTTCAGCATGCAGTGGGTTCACAATATGGACGCCAACAAACTAAAGGTTTTGAAGAAATCGTGATGGAAACAGTGGAAGAATAAATATCTGTGCTTTTACCTAAACGAATGATTTATGATTGATCAAATTCTTGTTCATTTGTTCCAAAACTGAAGTGTTTTTATATCGTGAATTTTGCCTCATCCATCCTCATCCCACCAGAGTCAAAACAGTGTGATCGTTAGCTTTTTTTCTTTTTTTAATTGGCTTTTATTAACAAGATGGATTCACCTTAATAGTTATTTGGCTGACTCTGTGCAGTGTTTACCTACTTCACTGAACGGCACTTCATTGCAGAGCAGCTTTGTGCTTTTGGTAATTATGGTCAGACGCACTTTTCCATCTATTTTCATGTGAGTGCTGTCATTCTTGCACATCACTCTTTAGTGATTAGGACGTGCTCACTGTTGTGGTTTCTTTCCTTCCCCCATCACAAAGCTAACTTCATTTTGCAGCATTGTGTCTCTAAATGAGCCGCAGCTCCAAGGCAACCTGCCAGCTTAAATGTGCCTAAATAACACTGTTACATAACACGCATATTTCCACGACTGTAATGAAGACACTGACAGAGCAGAAAAATCTTTGGGACCGTTCTGATACTAAATGTTTATGCTACAGATTGACTTTGAAGAAGGAACTCAGATTTATTGCACATAATAAAAAGATTCCAGTTTGAATGTTCCACTTTTACATGGACGTGTTCTCTGCAGAGATCAGAGCAGACGGTCGTTATCTCCAAGATAATAACCACTGTAGTGATGACTGACACTTGGGCAGACAAAGCCATCTCGTCTCTGAAGTTCAGCCACATTCACGGTTTTTGTTTC
This sequence comes from Chaetodon auriga, assembly GCF_051107435.1. Classification (NCBI taxonomy): domain Eukaryota; kingdom Metazoa; phylum Chordata; class Actinopteri; order Chaetodontiformes; family Chaetodontidae; genus Chaetodon; species Chaetodon auriga. Next base: position 26,472,680 of record NC_135084.1, on the reverse strand, counting down.
TAGAACTTCTTGAACCAGCCACCAGTTCTTCCAATGTCCTTCGATGGACATCCTGAAGTACTGAACACTTAAATCACATCAACCTCTGCAGTGACCGAAGTTGCTTCTCTTTGACGAGACGTTTACTGGCAGATGGTCGTGATGGTGATGAAGATGATGCCACTCACAGCTGGTTTTCCAGGTTTGGGTCGGTCAGTCTTGAGCAGACCTGAGTTTTGAACACAGCTGCTCTCATCGGCAGGTCGTTGCTTTGCAGCTCAGTGATTTCCTGTTGTGGCCTGAAGGAGCTTCACCTCAGCGGCAGGTTCAGACGTCACAGCAGCTTCTCTTCTTCAGAGCAGGAACATGCTCAGTTTCCTCTTTAGCTTTAATTTCACTTCACATGATTTCACAGCAGAGAGCTGAGAAGCTGCTGGAGCTCCTGGTTCAGCTCTGAGAGCTTCTTGGTAACGTCCACCATGAAGGTCAGATCACATAGATGCTTCCTGTCACTGAGCTTCAATTCTCCTTCTGAAGGAGGTTTCAGCTTCTTAGCTATTAGCACAAAACCTGCCTCAGAACACCGTCTCTGTCTGAATGTGCCCTGTAAAACTCTGCTGAAGAGCGTTGATGTCATCCAAGCACATCCAGCTGTATTGACTCTTGTTTTTAGCCTTTTTCATCACTGTGAGAGCGTCCCCACAAACTAACTTAAACACACAGGTTTGCCTTTTACTTCAACAAAAAAATAATCCTCCCTTTCTCTTGGAAAGCATGACACTCTGCATGCGTTGCGTTCAGGGACCACTCTGAAGGATGTGTTAGTCTAATATCTTATGCTGTTTTCTTCTATCACTGAAAAAAGTTTAATCGTTGTCTAGAGATTTTTGTGTATTTGCGAGCTGCTTTTTTGTGTTTATGGCTTGCAGAGGCCGTGCGATCGGGCCGGGGGGCTTTGGGTTCCCCACCTCCGATTTAATGGAAAGCTTGACTATCATGGCACAGAGGAGGGGAGACAAAGCGAGAGCGTGAGTCATGAGGAAGAAAGAAACTGGGTTTACTACAAGACAATACATTCATGTGGTTAACCCACTAATAATAACAGCCTGTCTGTTTTCAGACATGAAATTTAATCCTGCACTCGTCCTCCAGCACTGATGCAGACTGCAGGCTCCCTCCTGCATTAGAGTAAATATACCCCACCCCCACCATATTAGCTCTGGCTCCTGCAGGACCGGCTTCAGCCCTGCAGTCCAGACCGCTCTGCCTGAGGCCGTACCCCAACCAGCCTCTGCCGTTCAGCGTGGCCGGCTGTGCTGACTGTCGGTCTGGCAGCCTTTGGGTGATGCCACTGGCTTCTAATTAGTGTAAATTTAGCATTTTACACGTTAGTTACAACTGGTATGTTAATTAGAAAACACATAATCACACATACACACCTGTGCTAAGTGAAGAGTTACGGCCCATCATGCCGTCCATCAACACTTGCTAACATCTCCATTATGTATTTGCAGCCCACTCGCTGCTATTTATGTTCTCATTTCTTTATTTGGATACCCGTTAGCTCATCCCTTAATGACCATTAATCTCCTCAGTATTCACACCAAAAGCTCATTCTGAAGGAACCAAACAAAAGACACTTTACGATAAATGAATCAATATTAAGTTCACAAGTGAGCTGTAAAAAAATAAAACAAAGCCCATTTTAGGAAAATGTGTAATAAAGATTATATTTAGAGGTTTAGAGGTGCCAGGTGGCTCAGAGAAAGTTTCAACAAGTTGAACTTTTGCCAACATATTTGTGTTGTGATGGAATGCAGCTGAAGAGCATTTAGCCTGTTTTTGTCTTTCTTTCTTTCTGCCTTTTTCATCTGAGCAATTTCCTCTTTTAAAACCTTTACCCTTTTTAAGGCTTTTGGAGATCTACAAGCATCCTAGATATAGGAAACAAAATAGAAAGAGACATCAAACCGGAGGAATCGATCCAATCTCAGAGGTGTCGCCACAAATATGAAAAAGGGGCAATGCAATTAACTGCAAGGCTGCCTGGGATGCCAAGGTGAAAGCAGCTCAGATCTCAGCCGTCTGCAACACGTCCACATGGTCACTCGTGATAATCTGCAGACATTGCTGCCAACAGCTTTAACACCGATTTTTTTGCAGTAGGAAGCAGATTGAATAAGAAGAGCTCAGTGAGATTTTTGCTCAACACTCAGAGATCAATACTCAGCGGGTAGGAGGTCGTCCACATGTGGTCAGACATCACATACAGGAGGTGTATCACCTGCAGAGAGGAGACACAAGATCACATCCAACCCGTCATCAGCAGGGAAACACAAGTTTGAGTCGGCCGTGCAGGCCGGTCGTTCCCACTCGTATTTCTGATTATTGTTCGGCAGCGGCCTCTAGTGGCCATGGTAATTATGACAGGAGCAAAGACGGACGTCAGGTGATGTAGTAGAAAGAGCAAGAGAGTCCAGATATGGAGGAAGGTGGTGTAGATGACACTTTACACTTCAGCTGCTTTCAGTTCAACTCATACTTCATCTTCATTAAGCACCGAAACATTAACTGAAACTTCAACTCCTGCAGCGCTCTCCCTTCCTTTCACTTATCGAATTTCAGAGGCACTTCAACGCCTTTCAAGTCAATTTCAGCTATCACTGCTGTACAAAAGACAAAGACAGTTTAATACATCAAAGCCTGTTTGAGCGAGCTGCTGTCTTTCTGTTTCTTTGGAAGTTCATTTTTTTCGGTGTAAACGAGCACTTTTAAAAATTTAATTGGGATCCTGATTCTTTCATGTCTTGTGTTTGCATCATGATGTGCACGAGCCCAATTATGAACCATGGTGTTTCCATTTTATATTCAAATATTGAACTGCGGCCTGCATTCGTACTTGATTGCTGACTGTCGTTTTTTCCCATATGCCACCAGTTTTACAATTAAATCCAGTCGTCGCCCTCATCATCATCGAAGTTAAGCAAGCCAACGTTCAGAGCTGCAGAAACTGCACCCTTATAGCGTCCATTTTTTCAAACATGGATAAAGAACTGTGTTTACAGCATCCTCTGCTCAGAGTCACAGCTGCGATTCAGGACTCTGTAAATTGTTGGAGTCCAAAAGATCCTTTTGCACTGATATTCCCGTCAAACTCAATGTCGCTCTGTGTCCTTTAAGCCAAACTTCCATCCTTTCATCTTCTTGCTAAAGTAAAGATATTTATTCTCTCAGTCACCAGCCGCCCTCGACGAACAGCCAATGTCAGCACCTATTACAAGTCCCCACGAAGGCTCTACCACAGGAAAGGTGATTAATTAAAGCAATTAAGGCAATGACGGTTTCAATTAAGGCAGTTATGAGCTCCGAGGTGAGTAGTGTAGGAAGGGCCTTTGGGCAAGAGAGGTGGCAGAATGAGAGAATATGACCAGCTGAAAGTAATGAAACAAATGAGGGGGGCTACCTGGAGAGAGATGGGGAGATAAGAGGGGGAGGGGACAGAGTGAGGAAACCAAGAAATTAATTACTTCTAAGTTCATCTGTTCCCTTTTCCCTGCAGCTGTGATGGTGATCGTTCTATCAAACTGTGTGTGTGCGTGTGCAGGTGCACGTGTGTGTGTGTCCACACAGGTGTTCACGTGTGTGTTTCAGTGAGTGCTGCTGGTTCCTGCTTTCTGAGATGTTTTTGTACGTTCATGTTGCCTCCCAGCAGGAGGACAATGATGCAACCACATCGCCTGTGTTAAGCTAACGCAGTGATGAAAGCAAATTGAATTAAAGGCAGCAAAGTGGACGTTCGTACTGTACTGTCTCATTTATGTCCCGTCCTTCTGCCTGCTAATACTTATTTATTTGTAACTGGAGTATTCTCCATGAGCAGCTGTATGAGCTCTGCCCGTACCTTTCCTTCACTGTTGGCTGTTAAAGTAATTAAATCAGAGCGCTGTGTTTTGTTTTGTGTGCACACATGTCCGCCTGTGGCACACACCAGCCTGTACGCATATATTCACAACTGCTCATGCGTTCATGTGATGACAGAGAGGTCGAGAAACAGTATTCTGTGACTACATTCACAATTTTGTACAATCGCACACATGGAAATGTTTAGTGTTTGCAAAAGCTGATAGGAACAGCTAACTGTCACCTCACAGGAAGAGAGTGAGAGTGAGTGTTGCACTGTGAAGGCTGGACGCCTGCTGAGGTTAAAAATGGGTTATGTCAGAAAGGTAATGTCACCTAGAACGAGGTTTGTATTTTGGCCACTTCACGCCAACACTGGCTGGCAGTTACCATTCCTGAGGAGCTGCACGTGACAGCTACCATAAAATCCATCCAGCTTGAACGAAATGGGAGGCTACACACAGAGTTAAACCCACGAGGCAGTGTTTTTAATGTGTGGATGAAGGTGGTGCAGAGAGCGTGTGGCAAACAGGGGTTGGTAGAGGAGGATGAGGAGGAGAGCACAGATGAGCTGCTCACAGTTCACAGGTTTGGAAAAAGGGTCCATTCAACAACCTGCAGGAGAACACAGACATGAAATGACTTTGTTAATATTCAGAAAGGTCGTATTCATGGTTAAATGATGACGCACAAGTTATTTAGTTTTGACTTGTCTGCACAGACAGTATTGGTTTAAGTCTCTTCAGGGGAATTTCTTTTGATGATGCAAACCAAATTAACAGTGAAAATAATGGTTGATCAGCTGTATAACAGAAGGTCATGGATCTGGTTTGCATCACTGTGACTTTCCTTTGCTGCTCCATGTGGATCACACACAACCTCCTGATCTGGAGAGACGCGTTAGCACAGAATGCTAATGCACAATAGCTGCATGAACATACCTGATAGGAGACTGCTTCATTATGCATGTGTGCAGCTGTGCATGCGTGATGCGGAGAGGCGAAGGAGTTGTGTGAGGTGCAGATTTCTGCGACATCCGAATGTGTCTGGTCAATAATGGATGTGAAGTTGAAAGTCTTAAAATACCCTCAGCTGGGACAGTTGGCAGAGTTATTAATGCTGTCTTTGACTGGCCTGAGAAATACAGGAGTTCTAATTCCCTCACACCAGCTGGCTCGCTGGCTCCCCAGAGTGTCCCGCTCACAGTCACACACACGCACACACACAATGTCAGGAGGAGAAGAAACCAGTCACACACTCATCCACACATTTAAACACCAGAAGAATGTATACGTGCCCACGCGCCATCCATCTGTGCAGCTTCTCGTCCTCTCAAATGATGCTCTGACAGATTTTGTCCTAGTTTGCCCAGATTTTTTTTTTTTTGCCCGCCTCACTTGTGGCCTACGCGTGGGGAAGTGACATCACATGCTAATGGGGGAGTGAGAAACGGTGTCATTATCGCAGCAATGTACGGGGAAAGCCATAACACCAATTAAAGGTGGATGTCCTGCAATTAAAAGGCAGCGAGAGAGGGCTGGAGGGAGGCAGGAGGGGCAGAGCAGCGTAAAGAAAAAATGAGTTTGACCTCGAGCAGAAACAAGAGACAGAGAGTTGTGACGCGTGGCGGGACAGACAAGGACGAGCACGTTGTTTGAAATTTGTGGCTCTGTAAGTTGAGTTTGAGTAAAGCTTGTAACGGGTTTGAAATAGCCTCTTAATTAGATCCAGCAGCTGGTGTTTGGAGCAAAGCAAGGTAAATGCACCGCTGTTGTAAAACATTTTTGTGCTGTATGTCCTTTAAGCAATATGCTCTGCAACTTGTATGACTAATGTGTGCCATAATGTGCCATCACACACTCTGATTTCAGACACACAACCTGCCAAGTGGAATGTGTGGAGCTTGAGCGACAGTGATTTTACATGTAGGTAGTGTGTATAAAGGGATTTTCACACGGGTGATTCGCAATCATAGCGTGCCGTGAACAGCTTGTCTGACGCACTTCATGTGGAAAATAAGGCAATAATGATGTTTATTATACTTGCAGGTATGAAGATGTGGAGTGCAAGCTGCTAAATCGATGAGCGCGCCGTAAGAGAGCGCTTGCTGTATGACAAATGAACACAGAGCAGGTTTTCTAAAGCCTTTGTAAAGCTTTGTTTCCTGTTGGTGAAAAGTGGAGGAAAATCATGACGTTGACATTTCTGAAAAAACCACAATCATCCCCCAACTTTAACCACGGAAAGAGAAAGATGGTGATTGTGGTAAAATGTAAGGAAATGAGACGCAGTGTTGCCATTTTACATGTTTAAAGTGGATAAAATAATAAATGATCAAATAATGATAATAGACTTTATTTGTACAGATGATAAGGACGATGCATAAAACCACAGCATGAAATAATGAAGTTTAGGTAAAAACAGATTCGAAATATGTATGAGTGTAATTTTTAGGAGACAGGGTTGTAAAGAGAGGAAGTCTTTCAGCTGTGGAAGGGGAAGAGCAGTCTCAGGAACTGAACATCTACAACTTCTTGACGACTGAGCAAATCATGTATTTTCTCGAAACAGTTGGTATTTTGTGAGTCAATGCATGACGCAGCTGACCCAGTGCTAAGGAAACTAATTACATGTGCAATAGCTTCCACTTCCGTCTGACCTGCGATTGGATCCAGCTGTGCCACATCAGAAGTGTGAGGCGAAGACATCGACAGAGGAGAAAGCGACTTAATGCGAGCCTACGCTGATCAAATCTGACAAAGCCTTGCTGCCATGCACTCGTAATCTTTCATAACTACAGCCTTGAGACATTTATGTAAAGTTGGAACTGCAGAGAAATACAAAATGTAATTTGTCAGCTTGTCAGCCGTGACAGTTGAATAGACAGAGCTGAGAGCTGTGAAGCGTCGGGACGGTGGGAAACTCTTGCTGATGCTTTAATGTAACTGCAGCATGTTGTCGGCTCTGTACCGAGGCTCGGCGCGCACATGCACACGTACGCACACACGACTGCGAGGTGATGTGTCCATTGAGTTGTTTCCCTTCAGATAACTTAATTCCATCCTTAAATTCAAAAAGCAGGCAGGAACCATTAAAAGCAAAGCACTGGTGCTGAAAACAGACATTAAGGCTTACGGCTCAGAGAAAATTGACTCACAATCAAGAGGCTTCTAATCCATTCTGAGGCGTCAAGGGTTAGCATTCTTATCTGCTACGAGAGACCAGGGCAGCCTTTTTGGGATTGGATGGATGTGCGAACGTTCCTGCGCCACAGCGCATGCAGCCATTTTTACGTGTCTCGTTTGCGTGTGCATGTGTACGAGTGAATTACTCGAGGTATCCGACTGCAGCGTGTGACCTTTTCAGGCAAAGCACCGAATCTGATTGATAGCACAGCTGGAAAAATACCCAAGTCAGTCACTGTATCTTTATCATCCATTTTACTTTCCTTCTCTAATCCCATCCTGCATATCTTCTCCCTATCGATCTCCTCCTGGCCATCAGCCCCTCTCCTCCTCCTCCTCTCCTCATTTGTCTCCTCACTTCCCTATTCCCCATCCACTCCTCTCTCCCTCCCCATCGCCTTATCATTATTTCGTCTCTTTCCCTCCCTTCCTCTGTCTCCTCCCGCTGACTGACAGTGCAGACATGCCGAGGTAAATTGGGATGTGGCTGCAATGACAGGCCCTTTGTATTGATTTGTTCATCTTCATCATCCATCACGGAGTCCACGCAGGGCTCAAACACACACTTATAAACACACGTGCATGCACACACAAACACACACCGCTCGCGGCGAGAGGAAACCTGTCCGGGTCCCAGGCCGAGTAAACTAATCGCGTTACCTTGATGGAGTGGACCAGTGAACCTCACAAGGCCGCAGTGCTGGAGAGGAAAGAGAGAGCAGCTTCTGCTTCTGCCACCGCTCGGCTAATGCTGAAACAATAAACAAGACGAACAGCCATGAAGCGGCTTCAGCTGCTCACTGAACGGTGGAGATGTGCCTCCTGCTCTCTCTCTTTATTGGTGGTAACTGGTTATTGTGACGGCGGTCGTTTCACGCATTGTTCTTCATCTTCTTCTTTCACATCTTATTGCTAAACACTGATTCTGTGAGCTTCATACACACAGCACAGTCTATACGTTAGGCGAATGCAGTGTTAGGTTAGAGATTTAGCTGCTTAAATGTCTTAAAGTGCTACTTTACTGCTGGAAAGAAACTATAAAAACAGCTCTGTATTGTCCATTTGTTGTATTACAGATTTGGTTTAATATGTTTTCAGTTAGCTTTCGCCATTTATTTCATATTTGTGAAATGCGTTGAGTCGCCAGCGACTAAAGTTTGAGGTTAATCTCACTTTAAAATGCTTCTGCAGTCTCACTGGGATTCAGTCACATTGTTCTCTACTCGAGTGCCACCGTTGTTCTTAACTTGTTACCTGTGTTAGAAAGCCTTTCTGCACACACCGCTGGTCAGTTTGACATCTGTACACATCTGTTAATGCTGTACGTGGAGCCCTGAGGGGGCCGGGATGTGAACAAGCCAGTCAGGTCTGAACTTTCTGCTCCATATTTCACTTTAGTCCTCTTTGTGAATTATGGTTTGGACACTTTTTGCTACAGGTGCCAACACCAAACTTGAGTTTCAGCACTGACATGAAAATCCAGTCAGTATCTTGATTTGAGAACAAAGCCTTTAAATTAGAATAATAACAATAATAATAAAATAGCGTTTGCTTAAAAACAAAATCAAAGTTCATTATTGCATCAAATGCCAACTTTTCAATACAGTTTTCAGTGTCAGTGCTGCAGACACAGTTTGGTTGGTCGTGATAAGGCAGGTGAGGGTACGGTAATAATTTCAAACTCAAGAACAGATCTTATAAAATTCAGTTTTCTCGTGATGTTTGGAACAGGCGAGGTCCCTGAGAGCGAGAGAATGGACCTTGAGTCGAGATTATTTTGTGCAAAAAGAGTTTTTCTAAAGTAAAGTCGCCACAGTGAGGTAGACTTACAGCTGCAGAGCAAATCAGAAATGTCTGTACATTTTATTTGTACCTAGACCCAGACCTTAACCACGGCATGGCACAGCATAAAACTGAAGGGTAAAGACATGGAAAGTTTCAACATATCTGTGGTTTGTAGAAACGTGTGATGTCATTGATTCTGGTGACTGGGTTGAGGGCGGCTGTGGCTCAGGAGGTACAGCCATCCAGCTAGTCCAGCTATGAGGAGGTCGGTGGTTCGATCCCTGGCCTCGGCGGTCCACGTGCCGAAGTATCCTTAGACATGTGGTCATATTTTGACCCAGTTTTAAGATGGACGTCAACGCTTTCTGACCTTCATATGATAAACCAGTATTTCCTTTTGGATGTAAGCAACTCCTTCAATCACACGAGAGAACTCTGGTTCAGGGGGATGAAAACATTGGCAGAAGCAGCTTAATTAACTGTACGAAACCACTGTGTAACGACTTTGTCATTGTCTGATCGCAGTATAACTGAGGAAATATTTCCCAGCCATTCAAATATTGGCAGTATCAATAGAAGCAGAAAATGTAAGGTAGAAGAAGAAGAATCTGAAGTGTCTGCACACCTGATAACGGTGCCAGTGTGCCAAAAGTATATTTACTGTCACTCTCATCCTCTGCAAATGATTGCCATCTATAAAGACTTCATTGGAAAGGGACCTTTGGCAACCCTTCAATTACTTGAGTGCTTTAAGAGACGCTCGCAGTGAAAAAGGCAGCAGACCACGTGACTCCAGAGACACGGGACATCTTTCACCTTCACACCTAAAACACAGGATAAATGTCCCCTCGTCTGAGAGCTGAAATTACGCCACTTGGCCAAGTGGCGAGGTTAAAAACTGAGCTTCACAGCCGGCATCGCAGGGAACAATTTGCATGTGTCATCGGATGTATGCGTGCTTGAAAATGAAAACGGCAAAACGAACCAATCAGAGGTCCAAATTGGAGCGACATGCAGAGATGTCTGAAGGCGGAAGCGAAAAGGTCGCTGGAGGTGAGAGAGGACGAGACACGGGGCCACTCGTGTGGAGGACGGGGTGAGGTGGTGATGGGACAGTGATAATCAGGCTGTCTGAAGCCGATGGAAACCATGGAGGACAGACTTGAGACAGATTTGAGAGCATAGAAGAAATAGAAGAGATTCATCAACACCTTTGATCCCACATCTTTACGCTCGCTGAATCCAGAAAGATGAAATGAAACAGGGGAGATTTTGGAAATGTGCTCTTTGGGCTTAAAGAATCAGATTTCAGCTGAGGCTTTGGTGGAGGG
>NC_135084.1:26415000-26457500 GCF_051107435.1 Chaetodon auriga | reverse complement strand
GTAAACAACTTGGATAATTAGTTGGGCTTCATCTAATGTGGCCACGACACTTTTAGCTCATAAAATATGACACAGACTCTGTGTGCATGTTTATACACAGTATGTACTGTCTGTCGCCGTTCTTTTGTAAATGTGTGTTTTGATCTGAATAAATGTGCAGAGCTTCATGTGCACTTTGTGTTTTGCTGTATTTTAGCTCACTTTTCACACTTTCACGTGTGTTGCTCATTTGTTCTAATTCATGCTCGTCCCTTTGAGACATACTCTGTGACATCAGGCTGTAATAAGCTTTCACTTGTCTGTCATGAGCGCCTATTTTCATCTGTTTCACATCATGGCAGGATCTATTTATGATGAGATCCCCAAACCCTGAAACTGGATCCATTTTCAGGAAATGTGGAAGTTTCATTCAGGATGTTCTTGACTTTGACTTTGAATAATTCTCAACATTATTGATGATACGGTGTCATCCTCGTCGCTACAGTAGTTCCACTAAAAGTCCCAGCTGAAGGTCCACACGGGATGGTCTCAATGTCAAGAAATGAAAATGAGAATAATTCATGTCAAGGCTCTCCATCACTCCAGCGGGAGGGATGAATAAACCAGCACACCGAGCCTAACTCACCTACAGCCAAGGACGAGTCCTCAGACTGTTGGAGCAGCTGAAGGTGTCACCCTGAGCCTGATCCTGTTTTCAGCTGATGACTAATAACTTTAGCAGAGTTCCACAGTCTCTGCCTCTCTGTCGGGCAGCCGTCACATGTGAGTGTATCATCGGCAGCACATGACAAACTGGAACTTTCACTGACCTGAGCCCCAAATTATGACTCACGGTTCACGCACAGATACACGGCATGAAGGTTTCCAGTGAGCAGCCACCGCAGCCCGCAAAGGTCGGGTCTATCCTTCGGAAAACTGGGAGCCCTTTGAGACTCAGTCTAGGTATTCTTACCTCATGCACAAAGTTTAAATGCACTTTGCTGTTTTGATAGAGCAGCCTATTAAATACTTCTGTCTTGTTTGAGGTAGTACTCCTGCATCGTATAAACTTACATGTTCAAGTTTATAGGAACAAGTCAGCTTTAAGGTAAAGTACCTGCATGGACCTGAACCTGATCTTTTATGTTCACAGTGTAGTGTTTTGAACCCAAACAGAATATACATATATATATATATATATATATATATATATATATATATGTATGTATATATATATATGTGTGTGTGTGTGTGTGTGTGTGTGTGTGTGTGTGTGTATATACACATATATACACACATGCATATACATACACATATATATGTGTGTGTGTGTGTGTGTGTATATATATACACATATATACACACATGCATATACATACACATATATGTGTGTGTGTGTGTGTGTGTGTGTGTATATATATATATATACAGATATAGATATAAAGTATGTACATGTACTTTCTAAAATCGGTCTGAAAATGACAAAACACAGATTTGGGCTGGCAGTCAGAACAAGGCAAAGGTCTGATAACGTTTGTGAATGTGGTAAAAAAAAAGAAATTAGGATACAAACTAAACTATGAGAGGATGGTGAGCAGGTGGAGAGATGGGTGGAGAAGCTCAGGTGAGGAGAATGAGGTGAATGAAAGGCGAGAAGATGGAAGGAGCTGATTGGCTGAGGAAGCACTGGGAGCAGGGCAGAGCTAACGAGGCTGATGGAGGGCAGGTGTGGAGGGAAAGGCCGGCTGGAGGAGCACAGGAGGAGCACAGGAGGAGCACAGTGTTCACACTGTGTGTCTGTGTTTGTCTGGAACTGGGACGTCACTTTGAGCTGACATGGTTATGTTCTTATATTTTGGCATCCAAAACAAAATTTGACTTATAAAGTAAACCAGGATGTTTTTAATCCTGAAACTCAAAGTGGGCTTGAAGTATATAACTAGTAAACCAACAGTACACCTGAAAGTCCATTTGGAGTATACTGGCAGTACAAAATAACACTTAAATGTAAACTAACTGTGTACTCTTTACTACTCAGTATATTCTCTAAGTATCTAGTAACATAACAGGAAATACGTTTTTTTTTACTTGCAAGTATTCTTAGGAAATATGCTTCAAGTTTAAAGAAGTATGAAGTAATAAATAAACCTCTGTGGTAAAACCACTCTTATAATGAACGTTTTAAACGGGCAGGTAGAGCCACACAGGTGTTTTCACTCCACCGGCTGCCGTCTGCTCAGGACTGTGTGACTGTGTATGAATGATGGCCCCCGACTCTCCTGCAGCACCTTTCTTCTCACAGTACAATCCAGGATATAGAAAATGGATTCCTCAGCATTTTACTTTTCTCTGTGTGTCTGTGCTTCTCTCTCAGGCTGTGTGTGCACACGTGTGACAAAAGTGCAGGTGGCAGCAGCCGCAGGTGAGTGAGTGTTTCCACCAATCAGCTGATAACATGTTAAATGATTTGTGTTGTCCAACTTGGATGAGGACCGAGGTGTTATCTGTAATGAATAGGTACGAAGAGGCCGGTGTGTGTGTGTGTGTGTGTGTGTGTGTGTGTGTGTGTGTGTGTGTGTGCAGAGGGAGACTACTGCATTAGAGAAACCCACCTCCTGCCCCTCTTGTTCCTCACAACACACACCTGCCAACACCAAAGAAGGACAGAAAGCGCGTAAACAAAACCAAAGCTGAGAGAAAGCTCGCAGCATCGTAAGCAGGACGCCGATAGATTTCCTTTGGAGAGTAAGTAGCTGTTCGCCCTTCAATGTCGCATTTTAAGCATGTAATCAAGTCCAGAGTAATTGAATACGTGGCGAGCATGCCGAGGTATGAAGGAGAGGAGAGGGGAAGTAGATGAGAAGAGGAGAGGAAAGGTGGCGCAGAGAGGAGAGGGGAGGAAACGAGGAGAGGGGAGGGTAAAAGAGTGGAGAGGAAAGGGAACGAGGAGAGAAGGGAAGACGAGGGAGAAAAGGAGGGACAACAAGGAGAGGACACATGAAACTAGAGGAGAAGAGGGAAGAGAGGGAACGTGAGAAAAGAGGAAAAGTGAGGAGAGGCGAGAACAATGAGTGGAGAGGAAAGGGATCAAGGAGAGAAGAGAGGATTGGAGGAGAGGAAACAAGGAGACAAGAGAAGACAAGACAGAAAAGGAGAAACATGAGAAGCAATGAACAAGAGGAGAGGACATGAAAGAGAGGAAAAGAGAAAGACAAGGAAACAAGGAGAGGAGAGAGCAAATGAGTGGAGGGGAAAGGGATCAAGGAGAGAGGAGAGGATGAGAGGAGAGAAAACAAGGAGAGGACATGAAACAAGAGGAGAGGAGAGGAGGGATGAGAGGAAGCAAGAGAGAAGAAGAAACAAGAAGAGGTGAGAGGAGAGGAGAAGAAGAAATGAGGTTGGAGGGACCAAGGAGATGAAAAAGGCCTCTATAAAGGAGATGGAAAAAAGGTAGATATGAATGGGGAGGCAAGAGGAACGGGAGGGGAAACATGGAGATGTAACAAAAGGGAGAGACGGAACAAAGAGAAGAGAAAGAAAAGGACAGGAGAGAGGAGAGAGAGAGAGAGGAGATTTTGATTTTTCAAACCACTTTTATTTGCTCACCGGTCCAAAAGAAACAACAGTAGTATTAACAGTCCAGTGCTCAAAATAAAAACAGACCAACAACCAAAAAAAAACCCCTCCACCTTACAACACAAAGATTAAGACATCTTTAACTCAGTAGATGTCCAAAAAGCAGCTTTTTCTCTTCCACTGAACACAGCACATCGTCCAGACACCACGTGCCTTCAAACTCATCCAAATTCTGTGTTAGACTGAAGAAATTAAAATCCGTCCTCAGTCGGGTTTTCACCATCCGACAGAAGATCAGCCTGACATCAGTGTCCACAGAACTCTCCATTCTGTTTCTCCTGCTGATGTAAATGGCCATTTTGGCCTGACCAATCAGGAAGTTTAACAGCTGACCTTTTGATTTATTTTTCTTTTTGTACTTGTGACAAAGAATGAATGTTTGATGCGAGAAAACCTCCTGGAACTTGGAGAAGAACACACTCAGCAGGTGAAACAGAGCAGAGAGACGTGCACACTCGAGGAAGCAATGAAAAACAGTTTCTCTCTGAGCACAGAAAGGACAATCAGGCCCAACATCCGGATTGATGACTGACACGAAGGCGTTCACAGGAAGCACAGCGTGCAGAAGCCTCCACTGTAAGTCTCCCACCCTCCTGGTTAAAGGAGCTTTGTACAGCGTTCTCCACTCAGGCCTCTGAGCCTGTGTGAGGGCCAGCCGAGCTCTCCAAGGAGTGTCCACTCGCCCCGCCAGTTTACGCTGGTTCAGCACTTTAACCAGTAAACAGTACATAACTTTGCCTGTTAAGTTCCTCAGTGTGTACTCACTGTTCACCTTCAACATGAAGTCATTAGCACATTCAAACACCGGAATCATTTTTAACTCGGGGAAGGGATCCGAGTCGTCGGCTGCTTTCAGCCCTGCACCGTGTGCAGCAGCTGAAGACCTCTCTGAGTCTGTCAGCTGCTGTTTCCAGCCTCCCAGCAGGTGGCTGATGACCCTGGCAGACCTGACCCCGATACAGGAGGCCAGACCTGCAGCATTGTCCATAGAGGGGCCGCACAAGTCCATCACCCGGCCCAGTGTGACAATCTTGGCCTCACACAGTCTCTGAAGCAGGGACGGTCCTGCTGCGCACCTGAGCCGAGTCCCGTAGACCACCGGCTCCTTCAGAAGCCAAAAGAGAGAGTCACCGTGAGTCTGTCTCTCTTTTTTAAACAGACTCCACACTTTAAAAAGTCCACGGTAGAAAGGCGGCAGATTGTCCAGCCTAACTCCACTCGTATCCATTAAGAAGAGGGACTCTGCCAGTCCCAGTCCACCACGGCGCTCTAGAAGGGCTCGAGACACAGGTCTCCAGACCAGGTCTGCCGGTCCGGACAGCAGTCTCTGGATGAACTGGAGCCTGAAGGCCGCTCCTCTGCTCGCCAGGTGCACCAGCCCGTGCCCTCCCTCGTCCTTAGGCAGGAAGAGGACGCTCTGCGGGATCCAGTGCAGACGGTCCCAGAAAAAGTCCACCATGACTGCCTGCACCTTGGACAGCAAGTTCAGGGGAGGGTCCACACACGCCAGACGATGCCACAACATGGAAGACACAAGGTTGTTAATCACAAGCACACGACCTTTAAAAGACATTTTTGGCAGAATCCATTTCCATTTGTCCAGCTTGGCCTGGACCTTTTCCAGTACATTCTCCCAGTTTTTGGAAAGAGAGGATTCATCTCCGAGATGAACTCCCAGATACTTCAGTCCTCCTCTCTTCCAAACCAGGCCTCCTGGTAGCACCAGCTTCCTGCTCAGCCCGTCACCCACAGCTAAAGCCTCGCTCTTCAGCCAGTTGACTTTAGCTGAGGAGATTTTACCAAAGTCCAGGACGGTTTGATGCAACCTATAAATGTCTTCCTGTTTTTTGACAAAAATGATGACATCATCAGCATATGCAGACAACACACATGTTTTTTTAAGACCTGGAAAAGAAAAACCAGACAGCTTTGATCTCAGACGGTGTAAAAGGGGCTCGATGGCCAGAGAGTACAACATGCCTGAGAGAGCGCACCCCTGTCTGACGCCCCTCAGGACTTTAAAAGGAGCACTTAAAGCACCATTAACTTTCAGTACACTCTCAATGTCACAGTACAGGACCCTGATCTTGGCTATAAGACCAGAGCTCAACCCAAAAGCTTGCAGCGTCCGCCACAAGTACTGGTGTTCAACCCGGTCAAAAGCCTTTTCTTGGTCCAGAGAAATCAGACCAAGCTCACAGCCCAATGAACCAGAGAGGTCCAAAATGTCACGAATTAAAGCGATGTTGTCAGTTATCAACCTGCTGGGTACGCAGTACGTCTGATCCCTGTGAATGATCTGCTCCATCACTTTTTTCAGCCTCTTGGCCAACACCTTTGACAGCAGCTTATAGTCTGTGCAGAGTAAGGACACGGGCCTCCAGTTCTTAATGTCCTGCAGGTCTCCCTTCTTTGGAAGCAGGGTGAGAACAGCCCTCCTGCAGCTCAGAGGCAGTTGTCCCTTACTCAGACTGTCTCTGAGGACAACCAACAGATCTTCCCCCAGCACTGGCCAGAAAGCCTTGTAAAAGTCGGCGGGGAGGCCGTCTATCCCCGGAGCCTTCCCGTTCTGCAGGCTCTGCAGGGCCTCCTGCAGCTCCCGAGCAGACACTGGAGCCTCCAGCTCGACAATGTCCTCCTCACAGACCTGAGGCAGACCCTCGAAGAAGGCCGTGGTCACCTCAGGCTCCTCCTGGAGCTCGGCCTTGTAAAGTCTTTTGTAGAACTCCGCAGCGTGCTGACGGATCTCAGCAGGGTCGTACAGCAGCTGTCCGGTGTCAGACCGCAGAGAGTGCATCAGCCTCTTCTGTCCATTCTTACGCTCTAGACCGAAGAAGAAGTGAGAGGGAGCGTCCATCTCAGCGATGTGCCTGAAACGTGAGCGGACCAGAGCGCCCTGAGCAGAGATACCCAGCAGGTCAGACAGAGCTGATTTTTTATCTTTGAGAACTTGAAAATGTTCTCGATCTCCTGTGGAGTCTGCTAGATGTTGAAGCTCCACTACTTCTCTCTCCAGATCTCTCATAGACCGGGCCATGTCCTTTGTGACATTGAAAGTGTACTGCAGACAAAGCTGCTGGATCTGAGCTTTGCCCACGTCCCACCACTGTTGCAAAGAGCTAAAATCAGACTGTGTTTGTCTGAAGTTACTCCAGAAGGACTTAAAGGCCTTTTGGAACCTGTTGTCCGCTAGCAGACTGGTGTTAAAGTGCCAGTACGCGCTCTTACATTTAACGTCTCTGACAGACAGCACACAGTGCACCAGAGAGTGGTCAGAGAAACCCACCGGGCTGATGGAAACACCTTTAAAAACACTGAAGTGATGGTTAAAACAGTACATTCTGTCCAGTCTGGCCAGAGACATCCAGTTATCTCTGCTGTGAGCCCAGGTGAACTGTCTCTGAGCAGGATGGAAACGTCTCCACACGTCACAGAGATCAAATGTTTCGACGAGTTTCATCAGAGCCCGTCTGGAAGCAGCGTGAGGTTCTTGATGGTTCCTGTCTAGCTGAGGGTTCTCTGTGCAGTTAAAATCACCTCCCAGGAACAGGTACTCCTCACTGCTGCAGTTGGTAAGAACAGTCTTTAAAACATCTAAAAAAACCAGTCTGTCTAAGCCAACAGTTGGAGCGTAGACGTTTATAAAAACCATCCTCACACTCTCGAAGACAGCACAGACTTTCAGCATCCGGCCGGGAACGATCTCTTCCACAGAGCAGGAAACAGGTGGAAAGTCTCTAGAAAAGAGGATCCCAACACCTCCACTGTTACTCGTCTTGTGGCTGAGGATGAGCTCCCCCCCCCACTCCCTCCTCCAGTCCGCCTCCTTATCAGGAGTGCTGTGGGTCTCCTGAAGGAGAACCACATTTAGTCCTTTAGACTGAAGAAGAGAGAAGAGAGCAGCTCTCTTTGTGTCTTCTCTCGCACCGTTAATGTTTAAAGAGCCAATCTTCATCTCGCACATGATTAGGCTGCATGTACACAACAACAGGACAAAGGACAACAAATAGAAGAAGAGGGAGAACATCTTCATCCTAGTCATCTTTTTCTATCTGTGTTCGCACTTTAACCATCAGTTTTTTCAGCCGGTAAGTCTCTGGGTCAGTGAAGGAAGGCTGCCCGAGCCCTCCTGACTTCCTCAAGAAGAACCTGATGGATTCATGGAATAACTGAAGGTCTGGAAAGTGTTCCTCCACCTTCACAGCTCTCAGCCCCTTCGTGTTCCTCAGAAAAGCTCGAATTCTTGAGAAAGAATAACCGGTGTGTGTTTCTGCCTGCATGTTCTCTGTGTCCGATTCACTGTCCTCTGTGTTCACCTGTGAGCTGTGTGTGCGTTGTGTGTCCTGTGTGTCCGTGTGTGAGCTGTGTGTGTCCTGTGTGTCCTGTGTGTGTTCCTCTGACTGACAGGAGGAGCACTGTGGGTCTTTCTTTGACACTTTTGGAACCTTTTCACTGGTGGCTTTGGTTTCTGGAGTTTTCCTTTTTGTTGCTACTTTTAAAAAATCCTCCTCCATCACACCATCGTCCTCCTCCATCACCCTGTCCTCCTCCATCACCCTGTCCTCCACCATCACCCTGTCCTCCTCCATCACCCTGTCCTCCACCATCACACCGTCCTCTACCTCATCCAACACTGACTCAGCCACCCTGGTGGCAGTCTGTCCAGCCAGCTCCTTCACCAGAGTCTGGACTCTGGGCTCTGCCTGTTCAGTCTGAGAGGTGACCTCTTCCTCTGCCTGACCGTTCACCTGCTCCTCACTGTCTGCAGTTGTGTGTGTGTGTGTGTCTGTGGGTGTGTAGTCTGTGCTGCTCTGTGCGCCCTTCTCTTCGCTCCGCGCTTTGCGTTGCACTTCGCTTTGCGCCTCGCGCGGTGTTTCGCGCTGCGCTTCGCTCGGTGCTTCGCTCTGCGCTTCGCTCTGCGCTTCGCCCTGAGCCGCAGGCCGGCTGTCAGCTCTGACAGGCGGCTCTGCTGGCTGCTTTTCTCCCGCTCTGTCGGGGCATGAACGGATCAGGTGACCCTCTGCTCCGCATCCAAAACATTTGACAGTGTCGGTGGTAACGTGAACAGTGTAGTCGAAGTTATCGATACGGAAACGGAGAGCTATATTGAGCTCATCCTTGTTTCCATTGAGGACCATGGACACCTGTCTCCTGAACGACACGACGTGTTTGAGCAGCGGAGACTTGCAGCCGAGAGGAATCAGCTTCATGGGGGACACGATCTGACCGTGTCGAGCTAGCTCGTTTTCTAACAGCTCGTTTTTTAGAAAAGGGGGCACGTTAGACACAATGACCTTCTTTACCGGGCTAACAAGGGAAAAGACCGGCGTTAACGTCCCCTGAACCACCACCCCGCTCTCTACCAGCTGATTGGCTTTTTCAGTGCTGTCCAGGAAAATCACCACAGCGCTGTTCATCCTGGAAGCTGATTTAACGCTTCCACAACCCACAACTTCACCCACAGCCAGGCCGCAGTCCTCCACCGACACACCAAAAGGTGGAGAGAGTTTGATGGCATGTCTGCGGGTGAGTTTCTCCAAACCGGAGACACCACGCGCGGCAGCCATGAATGAATGGCAGGCCGCGGCGGCAGCCGCCGCCACACAAAGCACGAACAAAACACTAAAACCAGCGATGAAACAAAGTTTGATGACAGAGAAACTGTTCAAAAACACATTTACCAACACCCAGTGCAAGAAAAAGAGCAAAAAAAGGTTTGAAACACTTACACGCTCAACAACCGCTCTCCGACACACTCACCCTGTCACTCCCAGCACACACTCAGAGAGAGAGAGAGAGAGAGAGAGAGAGAGAGAGAGAGAGAGAGAGAGGAGAGACAGAGAGGAGAGAGAGAGAGGAGAGAGAGAGGAGAGAGAGGAGAGAGAGGAGAGAGAGAGGAGAGAGAGGAGACAGAGAGAGGAGAGAGAGGAGAGAGAGAGAGAGGAGAGAGAGAGAGAGGAGAGAGAGGAGAGAGAGAGGAGACAGAGAGAGGAGAGAGAGAGGAGACAGAGAGAGGAGACAGAGAGAGGAGAGAGAGGAGAGAGAGGAGAGAGAGGAGAGAGAGAGAGAGGAGAGAGAGGAGAGAGAGAGGAGACAGAGAGAGGAGAGAGAGGAGAGACAGAGAGGAGAGAGAGAGAGGAGAGAGAGAGAGGAGAGAGGAGACAGAGAGAGAGGAGACAGAGAGAGGAGAGACAGAGAGGAGAGAGAGAGAGGAGAGAGAGAGAGAGGAGACAGAGAGAGGAGAGAGAGAGAGGAGAGAGAGAGAGAGGAGAGAGAGGAGAGAGAGAGGAGAGAGAGGAGAGAGAGAGAGGAGAGAGAGGAGAGAGAGGAGAGACAGAGAGGAGAGAGAGAGAGGAGAGAGAGGAGAGAGAGAGAGGAGAGAGAGGAGAGAGAGAGAGGAGAGAGAGAGAGAGGAGAGAGAGAGAGGAGAGAGAGGAGAGAGAGGAGAGAGAGGAGAGACAGAGAGGAGAGAGAGAGAGGAGAGAGAGGAGAGAGAGAGAGGAGAGAGAGAGAGAGGAGACAGAGAGAGGAGAGAGAGGAGAGACAGAGAGGAGAGAGAGAGAGGAGACAGAGAGGAGACAGAGAGAGGAGACAGAGAGAGGAGACAGAGAGAGGAGAGAGAGGAGAGACAGAGAGGAGAGAGAGAGAGGAGAGAGGAGAGAGAGAGAGAGGAGACAGAGAGAGGAGAGAGAGGAGACAGAGAGAGGAGACAGAGAGAGGAGACAGAGAGGAGACAGAGAGAGGAGACAGAGAGAGGAGACAGAGAGGAGACAGAGAGAGGAGACAGAGAGAGGAGACAGAGAGGAGACAGAGAGAGGAGACAGACTCAGCAGCCTGATATTCTGCCCTACATCTACAGCTCTGCATTTTGGATAATGAAGAGAAGCAGGTGGGCGAATAGATTCTGTCACAGTCTACAAGACGCGAGGACACTGACGCACGCGCGCACACACACACACACACACACACACACACACACACACACACACACACACACTCACACACACACACACACACACAGGTTTGCACTTCTGTCTTTGTGAGGACACTCAGTGACATTATGAATCCCATAGCCCCTTACCATCAGAGGTAAATGATTAAACCCCTAAACCCTCACCTAAACAACTAACTTAAACCTAAACCCTCACCTAAACAACTAACTTAAACCTAAACCCTCACCTAAACAACTAACTTAAACCTAAACCCTCACCTAAACAACTAACTTAAACCTAAACCCTCACCTAAGCTTAAATCTAAACCTCATTCTAACCAAACCTATAAAGCCAAGTCTGAGCCCTCAAAGATACACACACACAGTCAAAAACACACATACACAACAGCCAGCATGCCAACAGATCTGCCATTGATGTTGTTATGGCATCGCTCATCCTGAGGATAGAGCCCTGTGTGTGTGTGTGTGTGTGTGTGTGTGTGTGTGTGTGTGTGTGTGTGCGCGTGCACGCGCTCAGGGAGTAGACTAAAGAGATCTTGGTAATTATCTCCCAAACAAGTCCTCTCCCATGTGCAAAACTGTTTTCTTGCACACACACACACACACACACACACACACACAGTTTTTGGATGGCTGATAGAGAAGCCGAGGCGGTGTGTGTGGTTTGATGTGACGTCCAGTAACAAAGCTTCTTATCAGGCCTCGGTTTGATGTTTCGGGGTCAAACAGGCCGTTTATTCCGCCTCATCACACTCTGTGAATTCAGATTCATGTAAACTCGACCCTTCTGTGACCTCCTGTCACATGAAGTTCAAGGGACAGAAACAAGACATCTTCAACCGTCGCTGAGCAGCGGCCCCTGTGGCCACACGCTGCAATGACACGAGAGGATTATAGGATTAAAGGTTTTGAAGATGCTCTTGAGTCGGATGCATTAAAGACATTATCAGAGCGAGTAGAAAAATACAAGGAAATACAGAAAATACAGAAATGGGCCTCAGCAGCTTGAACTGCTGACATCACTAACTGGTTTTCATCCTTCCACCTGTTAACTGGACCTTTGAGGTGTATAAAACATGGACATAGACTCCGTGACATCACTCATTTCTTTCATCGTGAAGCTCAGGGGCTCCAGCCGTCGCCTTTTTGGCGGCCCCTGGCCCCATCACACTAATCCAAAAATGGGCGTGCGTCTCGCTCATGTCCTCAGCCATCGCCACTCAATGGAATACTCAAGTTCACCTCAGTCAGCTCGGAAAGCATCATCAAGGAAAAAAACAAAGGAGAAACACTTTGAGGTATTTGTACTGGATGTGGATTTTAATTGGAACAGCACCAACAGCAGCGATCATTACACAACCACAATATACTGATCACACCAGACTGAGCCGGGCTGTAAAACCCCCGAGTGCTCTGCACGGAGCGTTTTATTGCTTATGAATTCATTTGTAAAAGGAAGATTGTGTTCTTTCTTCTAAGAGTTACACAGATTGCTTCGAGGCGAGCCGTAGTTTTCCTTGTAATGTATTATACACATGTCAATAAAGCAGCCTTTTCTCTGTCGTCAGGTCCGGCGGATATGAAACCTTTCTTCTTTTGAAGCTCTGATTTTAATCTGCATCCGTTCTCCGTCTTTCTTCTCGGCCTCATTTCCAGGTCGTTTGAGGCGACTCCGTCTGCCTCGTTCTCCTCACACGGCCGTCTCTCCTCCCGTCTCTGCTGCCCACAGAGGAGGTTCATAAAGAGCTGCTCTCCACGGATGGAGCGGGAACACGCTGCTCGTCCAACCGCCGGCTCGCCTCCATCCTCATCCCCCACCCAGCAGCTCTGTTTCTGCCCCCCTCCCTCACAGCCTCTCTCTTTGTGCCCCCCTCCCTCACAGCCTCTCTCTGCCCCCCCCTCCCTCACAGCCTCTCTCTGCCCCCCTCCCTCACAGCCTCTCTGTTTCTGCCCCCCTCCCTCACAGCCTCTCTCTGCCCCCCTCCCTCACAGCCTCTCTCTGCCCCCCCTCCCTCACAGCCTCTCTCTGCCCCCCTCCCTCACAGCCTCTCTCTTTGTGCCCCCCTCCCTCACAGCCTCTCTCTGCCCCCCCCTCCCTCACAGCCTCTCTGTTTCTGCCCCCCTCCCTCACAGCCTCTCTCTGCCCCCCTCCCTCACAGCCTCTCTCTTTGTGCCCCCCTCCCTCACAGCCTCTCTCTGCCCCCCCCTCCCTCACAGCCTCTCTGTTTCTGCCCCCCTCCCTCACAGCCTCTCTCTGCCCCCCTCCCTCACAGCCTCTCTCTTTGTGCCCCCCTCCCTCACAGCCTCTCTCTTTGTGCCCCCCTCCCTCACAGCCTCTCTCTGCCCCCCTCCCTCACAGCCTCTCTGTTTCTGCCCCCCTCCCTCACAGCCTCTCTCTGCCCCCCTCCCTCACAGCCTCTCTCTGCCCCCCTCCCTCACAGCCTCTCTCTTTGTGCCCCCCTCCCTCACAGCCTCTCTCTGCCCCCCCCTCCCTCACAGCCTCTCTCTGCCCCCCTCCCTCACAGCCTCTCTCTTTGTGCCCCCCTCCCTCACAGCCTCTCTCTGCCCCCCTCCCTCACAGCCTCTCTCTGCCCCCCTCCCTCACAGCCTCTCTCTTTGTGCCCCCCTCCCTCACAGCCTCTCTCTGCCCCCCCCTCCCTCACAGCCTCTCTCTGCCCCCCTCCCTCACAGCCTCTCTCTTTGTGTCCCCCCTCCCTCACAGCCTCTCTCTTTGTGCCCCCCTCCCTCACAGCCTCTCTCTGCCCCCCTCCCTCACAGCCTCTCTCTGCCCCCCTCCCTCACAGCCTCTCTGTTTCTGCCCCCCTCCCTCACAGCCTCTCTCTGCCCCCCTCCCTCACAGCCTCTCTCTGCCCCCCTCCCAGCCAGCCAACCAGGAGCTTCGTTCTGACTGTTCACAAACTCCAAAAGCGCACTGAAAGCTCCTGTGAGACAAAGATTGAGGAAATGTGTGAAGGACAGACTGATCGTCTGAAAAAAGAAAAGCAGCTAATTCATTTTGGAACGCGAACAAAACGCCATCGTTTAAAACCAGAATAGCCCGTCCAAATGGCTCAGTCTTTAGAGATAATGAATGTGCAAAATAATCAAATTACTGCTCTAGCTTGATCATAAAAATATCTGATTAAGATTCTTCTACGAACACGAGAGGATTCTTTTAATAATTCTGTTCCCATGCAGCCTTGGCCGGGAACATGCGCCGCCGCCCACACAGGCAGCAGTGCGAGCCAGTCAGCCATGTCAGTCACTTCTCATCTGTCAATAACTCCTTCAGTCTTTGTAACTTCTCATCGAATTCAGCAGAAAAGGTGTTCCAGGATCTGTGTGGTTCTGGCAACGCGAAGGCCAGAAGATGGCAAGAAGTCTCCATTAAAAGCAGGCGAGTTAGTTTTCAGACATTTTCATATAAAACAAATGTTTCAGCAGAGAATGTTTCAACATGACTCTTTAAAAAGCTGTTTGATTATAAAAAGGCGTCACCTTTACGCCAAATTTAGCCCAGTTTGCCAACGTCCACACCTTTGACCACAAATTCACAAAACCAGTGCTTCATCAGTTTTGAATTTGAACATGAAGCGAATTTCAAAGGCATTTTGTTGCATGGAAAGATGCAAAAAAGACCAAGTTCACTCTACACAGCGTGAACTGAGGTCAAGAGTATGAGAGCGAGTTTAAAGTGTTTACAAACCAGAGGCAGCGTACAGGTGTTGGGGAGGACGACTGCATGTGCGAAACAAGTTGTATAATGGCTTTTATGACTCCAGAGGGAGCTGCACAAAGGCACAGGAGTCCGTGGTTGTGGAGGCCACATGTTGGAAAATGGGGTGTGGAGTTAGACAGTGAGCTTACAGGCCACCGTAGCTCCCTGCATGACACCGCAGGTTACATTAGCTACTACAAGCATAACACACAAGAAGACTTCAAGTTGCTTTGAGGGTAATGTTCCTGACAGGTTTCGATAAGGACATTCAATGCATGGAATAAAAAATAAGATATCATTCTGCTGCACCGTTATTTAAAAAAACTGTTCTGAAATCAAGCATCCCAGCTGGCACGAGAACACAGTTACAATGCACACGGTGTGAATGCATTTTGTTTTCTGACAAGAGCTGACACGTCGGTGTGTTTGTAGTGAGCGGACACGAGCTGGAAAACATTTGTTCCCAAACACATTTGGCAGACGCTCTTGTCCAGGTCCGACAGGTACAGTGTTACAATAAGCTTCCGCTCGTGCAGTACAAGCTTGATGAATGGCCGCTGATAGAGACTTCAAGGGTCACAGCTGGACCGTCCTGACAGCGTCCCAGTGAGCCTGCAAAGATCCTGTCAGAGAAGTGTGCAGGGGACGGCCTCAAAGAGACCGAAGCACTGATGCAGGAAGTATGACAGTAAGTGGAGGACGAGAGTTTATGCGATTCAGTGAGGAAGACTTGCTCAGGGACACAGTTACCATTAAGGACACCGAGGTCGTGTCTCAAGAATCTGAGGATTTAACGACCGGAGGGGTTTACGTTCTACAATTACAGTCCAATTTTACACAGCTGATTCTGATATTTTCACTCTTGGGATCTTTAAATGTAATGATTTTATTTTGCTTCCTCAAGGGGAATGTGGACCAATGACCTCGGCGTTTCTTAAATCCTGGATATGTCCTGGATTTGATGAAAAGAAAGGCGCACTTTATTCTATGGCACATTTCACACCCAGTGGCAGGTTTCATATTTTCATTTTATTTAGATACGATATACGACTTAAGGTTATCCGAGCATTTGTGAGCGGCGAGAGTCACATTCTGCAGAGTGGTGACCAAGTCGTCACGAGGCAGCGAGAGCCGAGACTCCCGCTGCTGTCACAATGCAGATTACCAGCTGGTGTGTCGAGCTGAACCGTGACCTGGACGGATGAGGTCATGCTCCCTCAGCACTTCACTACCAGGATTAATAAATTCATACCAGGCTGCAGCAGACAGACGGAGTGGTGGGAAGAAAGTGATGAATGAGAATTGGGGAAGGCTGAAGTGCTGCAGTTTGTAGCTCCTTCTCATTTCCTGGGGTGCGATGCCTCATGAAAGAGGACCATGCACGCCTTCCATCTCTTCTTCCTTTCAGGTTCTATAATCACATGTTGCTTGCAGATCACATTCTTAACCCCGTGTTTCCACTTTCTGCGTGTTTGTTGCCTGTTTGCCCATCGCACACTGCTGAAACCTCCTCCTTTCTGTTTCTCCCTCCACAGAGGTGACTGATTGAGAGCTGGCCTTCATGCATGAGGAGGGAATAAGGGATCCCTCTGTCTGTCTCTGTCAAGACAAAGAAGCAAACAGAGCGCATGAGAATTAATCAGTGCAACTAGAAACATACACAAGATTACTGACAAGCAGTAAAACTGTAAGACAGAGTGAAACACACATGAAGATGCCAAAGAGGAGCCGTCATTAGAAGAACCACAAGGGCCATTTGCGGCCTCATAAATACTCCATAAGTACAAGATTAATATAACTTTGTCTTTTGTGCTTAGTCTCCAGCGGAGCCACGTCTGGATTCTCTTGTAGCTCCCATTATTCAGACAAATGAGCAAATGACTGACAATGACAATGAATCACAAAAGCTGTCTTTCCTTCTAAACATGTGAAATTCTTAGGAGTGACATTTTTCCGGGTTCTTCCTTCAACCTAATTCCCCAAATGAGAGCGACACATTGTGTTGTGTTATGAGCTCTGGACCAGCGCTCCTTTGTGCTGAATTATCATGACCTTGTGCCGGGCTCGGTCAAGTCCTCAAAGGACCAGCTGCCCACCCACAGATTAAGGCTGCTCTCTTCACAAAATAATGGCGGACAATGAGCTGAGTTGTACTCCACAGAGGAGGAATTCACCACAGGTCTGCACTGCAGCAGGGCGCATTGTTTGAGGGCTTTTATCACAGTATTGTCAGGTGTAGTTAAGCGTGGGTTTACAGTGAGTGCAGTAAACTTCTGGCATCCATCACCAACAAGTGCAACGAGTTCAAGCCTCACACATGAAGTGCCAGTATATTAATATCTGATGTGAATAGTGATAATAAAGATAAATAATATAAATACAGTTTCAGTACCAGATGTCTAAAAATGGTGACCGTTTTGAAAACGTACACATACGAACGCCTTGTTTCTTTGGGCTGTTTCAAGCATAAAAACTCTTCCAGCCATATCGATCCGACCAGGAGTGGCTCGGGCGTTTCCTCTGTGAGCTGCTTTAAAGGTCCAGTGTGAAGGATTCAGTGGTACCTCGTGGTGAAGACCCTTCCCCTCACACCTCCCTTTCCAAACTTCGGTGGTCTTCACTTCAACATAAAACTGCAAAAGACCCTTTCTAGAGCCAGTGTTTGGCTTGTCCTCTCCAGGCTACTGTAGAAACATGGCGGACTCATGAGCATCTGCTCCCTCTGTAGATATGAAGCCCATTCTCAGGCAACAAACACACGATTGTCATGTTCAGGCGATCATACACTAGTGAAAACATACTTATCATGTTTTTCCTTTTTTACCAGTAGATTCCTCTAAATCCCACACACTCGGCCTTTAAGAGACGATAGTATCTGCCCACACCACACCAGTGAATCAAGCATTATATTTTATGCTTGCTGCATTGTTTAACACAGTATAACTGTCTTTTTTCCATGTTGAACATACTATATCTAAAAATCTCAAAATGTCTTTCTCAAAATGACTGTAAGAATATTCTGCTGCAAATCTGTTGTTGATGTTCAATGAACAGCCATATGAGATGTTAAATTACAATAATTAAATATGCTTAATTAAATTTATTAAAGCAAAATTCTGATTTAAACCAGTGTGTGATCCAAATGAGGGGTGATGAGATGCATCCCATCACCTTGTCATCGAGTACAAGTGTCACTGTCTAAATGATGACTTCCTGCAAACCATCATGCTCTCACCTTCTAAAACAGTTACACAACCACAAACCTGATCCTGTAAAGACCCAATAACAGCATGACCGTGGACTCCAGCAGACCGTGAGGACTTGAAACCCAAAGCCAGTCCTGAGTTAAAGAAGTGGTTTGCACACACAATCCCTGATGCCCATCATGTGCTTTGTTTTAAGCCCAGACTGAAGCCTGTCTCCTCAGTCGGCTCCAAACCTGTTGGGAAAAGCTCTAAATAAAAAGGTTTCTTCACACTGAACTACTGTTGACTGGTTTACATCAGCATTAGAGGACTCTTACATTTCTATCTTGAAACACGGGCATTTACTATTGATTATGTGGCAGAGATGCACATAAAAGCGCACATTTATGAACAAAAATGCCTGCGGTGGAAAACACTGCAGCTGTATCACAACGACGCAACAGTCAGGTCAGCTGTTTCTTCTGGTTTGACTGCTTGAGTTCAGCTGCATTGATGTTTCTGCATCAAGGTACAAGGAGTCTCAGCAGACAGCCTCCTGACATAGAAATTGACTCACAGTTCAGATTTGAGATATAATCCAGTGGTGATATAGAGCAACAACGGGGAAGTTAGCTTTGGCTATCTATGGAAAAGGTAACTGCTGTCACGCTATCTTCAACACAATCTGACTCTGGAGGATTGGCTCAGCTGCTGTGCTGTAAATTCTTTGCACACAGCTACAAATCCACTCTAAAGATGCAGTGTGTGTTTCTCATGTTATCAGAACTGAGGTCTTAATTGGGGATCAATCAGAAAACTAATCATTTAAGCCAGACATGGCTCAGATCTGAGTGTGTTTTCACGGCAGAGTGTGTGTTTGGCATGGCAACACACGCTGCATTCACACATATACAGTAAAGCATCATACCAGAGGCAGGAGGCGTCACAAGATCTAAGAAAAGAGATCTGCTTTGCTCTGGCCGAGGATTGCTGCTGCTCCTGAGGGTACACGGCTCATTGCCAGGGAGAAGATTCACTGCCACATGTAGTTTGGATCTGTGAGATAGACAAGAACAAGGAGGAAGGAGTGAGGCTGATAAAGATGGGGGCACACAGAATGGAGTACAAGATAGACCATAAAAGGGAACTGAGGGGAAAGATAAAAGAGAGGAATCGGGGGAGAGGAAATGAAAAAGAAACGTAAAGAGGAGTGTGAAGATAGTGAAATTAGAGACGGAGCTTTGGGAGGAGGGAGAGAGGTATGAGAGCTTAACAGAATACCTAGCCATCTGCATTTCAATTTCCTCCAGCTCACCAAAGCTCTGATGTCAGTCTTTCTTTCTTCACTCTTCTCGGTTACGTTACCTTTTTTTCACCCCATTCTCCTCTCTCTCCATTCCTTCTCTCCTGTCACTCTTTGTTAACGTGAGTCGCTCTTCACCCCATGACAATTGGTTTTGTTTTGAGGTACAGTATAGCTCTTTGCCAGAGAAAAAAGAGTCATTTGTGATCGGCCTCCTCTCCAGAAGGACACATATAAGACTTCAATGATCTGACGCCTCTACTGACAGTATCGTTTGTCAATGTCATCCAAAAAACGTTTGCAAAAATAAAACCGTGTTCTGATCTGACAACGACATCATTAAGGTTTGCTCAACTGATCACTGATCCTATTTCCTTCAAGCAAAATGAGCTATCAATTTTGGTTACATATACATTTTAACATGCAACTTTGTTTTGTACCATTTCTGTTGAAATTTGCCTTCCATTGGTGCTCATTGGTTTTGATGCTGCAGTAAATAGTGACATTCAAAGTGACCCTTGAACCCTATAAGGCAGAAAGTATAGATACATGATTTGACTTGAATAGTAGCTGATGCAAAGTTCATTGTTAAATTAAATGACAAATATGTCATTCGTCCATGCCCAGAGTGTTTCCTGCCTTCCAAAACTGTCCAAATCACTGCTGATCATCACTGTTCTGATGTGACTATGGTTGAGGTTTCTTTGGGCGTCAGCACAAAACATTTCTGTTAGATTCAGGGAAACGTGGTGGTTTGACTTAAAAGAGTTCTAGACCGTGTGAAACATGGATGGAGTATTTGAAGAGCCATTGTGAAGCTCAGTGGCTCCGGCCGTCGCCGTCTCGTCCCCGCTAATCCAAAAATGGGCAGGGAGGTGGAGCGTGGGTGGAGCTGAGGCAGTCAAATGGAGCTTGGTTGCTGAAACCTGAAACGAGTGAGTTATGTTGTTGTCATGAACAGAGATTTTAGCTATAAAGACCACACAGTTTTCTGTTCCAGGCTGTAAACATGTTTAATAAATCAATATGGGGGTCGATGGGCACTGACTGTTGGAGCCAGCTTCAACTTTTTGGCACTTCCACAATGGCTTCATTTTCAGCTCCGGAGGTTGCCGCTTGGTTAAAAGGACTACTTTCAGGTTTTGGGAACTGTGTTTATGCAGGTGGTTAGGATTAAAGAACAATGCTGGTCAGGCTTTAAAATAACATCGGTTTGAAATGGGGAACAAACTGCAGGCTAATGTCTTAAAATCCAATATTTTTCTGACACAACTGTCCACCCCAACCTGCTTCCTGTGAGGACTTTGTTGGAAAAAACCTCAACCTAATGACAGTTTGCTCCCGTCATAGTTGTTACAGCCTCTAGAGGGCGCTGTCAGTTGACTTTAAAGGTTGTTTTGGGGCACGTCCCAAACTGACTGATGGCGTCGTTCTTCTTGAGATGACAGTCTGTTCCTTTGAGTGAGGGTTTGTTGATGCTATTCAGCAATTTTTTTGGCTAAAATACTTTTATAGGCTCATAGTTGCTGTCAGTTCCACCCTTAGATCTCTCTAGTTAGTTGGATGACTGTTCTCTAATGAGCTGTCATATTTGACACCTTTATTACTCTAATAAATGCATTTTGAATTTTCATTTTCTGAGCAAGTGCAAGTATATATAATCCATTAAGAATCTGTGCCGCCACTATTTCACATCCAGTGTTTCTTATGGATTCCTGAGAAATAAAACTTGCAATACATCTATATTTGTAGCTAAAAAGAGCCTTTCAAAAGCAGATAAATGGAAGTCTTAAATGTCAAATAAAAACTGACTAACTGCTAAATAGTAATGTGATTCAGGATGATGCAGAAGCCACACTTGATGTTTATACTATGATCAAACATCTGGTGCATCCAAATTTCCCTCAGACGGAGAGTATTTATATTAATGTGTCATGACAGTTAAGAGGTGCAGTAGATCACATCCAAAGAGGCAAACCATGGAGACATGCAGATCATGCAGAGAAATCTAGATAAACTGTGTTATCAAGGTCTGCAGCACCTTTTTTATCTCTTACTGAAACAGCAGCCCCCAGTGGTCACAGCCAGCACTGCAGACTCCCTCTTGGTGAGAGATGTCTTTATTTACTCAGCCTGTGGAATCCTTTAGATGGAGCTGCGATGGGCAGCTGATAATCAGGACAGGCTGCAAGGCAGGACAGGCTTGTAATTGACTGTGGCAATCTGTCTGTATCTCTCTTTTTACTCTCTTTATCTCCCTCTCTGACCCCTTCATATCTGCTCACTGAGAGGAGAAAAGTTTATTCACTCACTGATTCTTTGTCCAAAAAGTCAGCCGTTTTATAACCTCTATCTGTCTCCTCCAATGATGCATGTTTTCTAATTTATTTACAAATGTGATGGCTGCAGCACTTTTCAGCACTTATTGTACAACTTTGGGATTTTTTCTGCTTTTTAAATATTGAAATTGTCCTGTTTGTTTCCTCTGACCTGACCTTTTAAGACTTTAAGGTTTATTTTACACTAAAGAGAGACAATGAGAAGGGGGCCTTTGGACTGGAATCTCTACACATTTCCAGAGTGAACTAAATACTAAAAGGCTCAGGAGGTTGAGTGGGTCGTCCATTAACCGCAGACTTGGAGGTTCGATCCCCATCGAAGCATCCTTGAGCGAGATGCTGAACCTCGAGTTGTTCCTGATGTGCAGACCTTCCATGGCAGCTCCACCATCACTGTGTGACTGTGAGCACAAAGGAGGGGCAGTATTGTAAAGCTCTTTGTCCGTGAAGGTAGAAGAGTGCTGTATAAATACAGTCCATTTATCAGTTACCATTCCGCTGCAGCACCTCGTTCTGTCACTGAAGATGCCACAGAAAGTCCGTCCATGAGCGTGTGACCCATGTGGAATCTGATAACATATTCCTCTCTAAATGTACAATAACAACACGGCCTTAAGTTAGCGAGAGGAGCCACAGGCATCGCTGTTAGTCAGTGGATGAAGATGATCCTCAGTGTAAGATGGCTTTCAGGGAGCTAATTCCAGATCTGTGTAAGTGTGAAGTGTCGGTGTGTAACTGTTGTCAAAGTGCCATGTGGCTACAGCGAGAGCCACGATGAGTGGTGAAGTACCAGTAATTGGCTCCATTTATCCTCTTCAGACCTTATGGGCATCCACACAAAAAAAGTGTTATGGTAGAGGTTCCCATGCAAACACATAACACACACACACACACACACACACACACACACACACACACACACACACACACACACAAGCTTCTTGGCTGGTCTGTTAGTGTGAGCCAAGGGAGCCTCTTCTGGATTTTGCAGTGTTTATGGGCAGATGAGTTGGGCTGAGAGCTCCCGAGCAAAGATTCGAGTGTTTTTGCCAAAAGCACATTTCTGTCTGACTCCTCGTCTTGCTCTCTACAGTCAGAAACAATTATTGAATCAATGTCTGACGGTCGATTGCCTTGGTGTGATTTCCTTTTATGCGCTGAGAGGGGTGAACGTCGTGGTCATTTAGAGGAACAATAAACTTGTTTTTGTTCTCTTATTTAAAGCTGTTTACTGACATTAACCTAACGCTATCTGGCACATGCTATTAACAAGAGTGACTCACGGCACAGACAGAGCAATAGATTTTGGAGTCGGGGTTGGCTCGGCGGAAATGGAATTGAATGGTGTGGCAGCTGAAGGTGTTAGCGTTACGCTACATCCAATGAGCTGAACATCTGATAATGAGATGTCACTGGTCATGATAATGGATGATAATGGATTATATTGTTGCTTTTCCAAGTGCTCAAAGCTCCTGTTATACATCACTTTGGCATGAAGGGGCTGTGGAGGCTAATCTCGAAAGAAAAACAGTTTGATGCCTGAGAGTTCTTAGACTCTTCCTCCACTAATATACCTACTAGAGCTGAACGAATGCATCTATCACCTGGGAAAGCCATTAAAATTGACCGCTCGAGATTTGTGCTTTAATTTTCATTACTAATGCAGTCAGAAGGAACCTTGTAATTTTTAGGGTTGTCTGAGTCAGACATATATCACATCTAGAGGCTGCTGAAAACACCTGGAAACTTTCCTTTTGGTAACTAATTCAGTGTCGGTCTGAGGCTATTGGACGACAGCATCGATGAACACCTGCACATTGACTCCAAACCTTAAGGATATTCATTTAAATTGCAAATCATCTAATTTCAGTTGGATCCTCCTCATTCAAATGCCGTCAAAATGGGATCAAACCAAATTAAAACAAAAAAAAACAACATATTTTTAAAGAGATATAAACAGACATGCATCAAACAAACATTATCATAGCATTACACCATCATGTAGACAGTGTAAGGATAGTGCATGTACAGCAGAGATGACATAAAAGGACGTCACACCAAAATGTACTCTTACTTGAGAATATTAAGTGTGTGCGTGGATGACAAAAAAGTTCGAGGGCTCTCCCGTAGATCTTTGAAACCTTTCATCCCCACGGCTGCAGCAGCTTAATATGTTAAAACAAGGGTGACACAGGAAGTTGGCAAGGACACGTTTACATGTCCAACACTCATTAACAGTCCTGTGTGGATTTTGCAGCTGTGTATCTACAATCTGTGTGTCTGATGTGACCCAGATTAATGACCATTTATCCCATAAGCTTGGAGTGAAAACACTCTCCTTAATTACGAGTACAATCTAAGCCTCATTACTTTTCTGGCTAAAGAAATGCCTCTGCACCGTGATGTTAACTGTTTTCCTGGTCCTCATGCAGCATTTTGAGCCCTTTCACGCTCATGAGTTCCCTCATGCATTCACATCAAGCTTGCAGATGTTATCATTTAATATTTGTGAGGGTTCGATGCTTAGGACAAAGGGTGGACATAGCGATTGAGCCAGGGTCACTGAACTGGACCGGGGCTGGAGCCTATCCCAGAATACATCAGAGGAAAGGCATGTCCACGTTTCGAGGGATAATCTTGTTTTTCAAGTTCATTCTGTTTGACTCACTTTGACTATAAAATCGTTATTCTGTGATGACTTTGGAGGGCAATCTTTCTCAATTCATGTAAATGTCACCTGGGTGGATGAGACATTTGTTCAGGTTCTCTTTGACTGCAAACAGATGGACCACATGGCAGGGCTAACACACCGACACATATTGACATTGACCACTGGTGATTTGGTTTTCAGACAACCTCAGCAGCATGTGTTTGGAATGTGGGAACACCTGGAGAGAGTCTGCATGAGTGCAGAAGAACATGCACTCCACACAGATTCCTCATGATTCAAACTAATTTCTTACTGCCTTTACTGGAGCATTCAAGTGCAAAATTAACCTGTCTGTGCTTTGCAGAACTGTTAATAACTATCAGGAGATACTTCTTATGATGCTGTGGTCCATGTTTGGGCAGGAGAAGGCACAAAAACAACTCGGTTAGGTTTAGAGGAAGATCATGGTTTGGGTTAAAATAAGTAATAGACCCAGTGGTCTGTTAGAATGTGTTAAAAAAAATCCCAGCCTGAGATCGCTCCCCGGGCAGAGAGAAGAGGAAGCTGCTGTGTCGAGGTTTTATTCTTCAGGGTAAATATTGCTCCGTATGAAAGAGTCATGAACTCGAGCCCGGACTCAGAAAGTACAGAGCTGCTGTCCCTTCTCTCCGTTGGCCTGGGAGTGCTTTCAGTTCCCTGAGGAGGAGCTGGAGGAAGATGCTCAGGAAGAAGGCCATTTATGCTACACTCAGGCCATGTGGCCGCACAGCAGCAGCAGCGTCAGTCCTCCGTCAATCACTCCACCGGATGCATTCCACCACAGCAGCAGAAGAACATCTGTGAGACAAACAAATGGAAAACGTGGCTGAAATGCCAACGTGGCAGAGTGTTACTCCGTGTAAGTCATTTGTTCACGCTCGTATCATCTGCACAGCCGGCGAACATTGAACATAACAGCTAGCTGCTACTCCTGAGTCAGTCCCCGGCCAAGAAGGTGTTCTGTACTTTGGAAAGCAGCGTGACGCAGATCTGGTCTCAGAGCTGAACAGAGCGGGCTGTAGCTTTGAGTGGTGAGCATGAGTCGCAATATGACAAAATTAATATTGCACACTTAGCTAATTCATACGAAAAATAAAAATTACATCCTGCATCATGGTCACACGAGGAGCTGCAGGCAAGTTGAAGCTGCTGTGAATCAGGCAGCAGCAGCATGTCACGGTGAACTTACATGAGTGGCAGCCATTTTCTCTCTTCTTCCTATTGACGGCTGCAGCAGCAGTGTCTTTATTTTGGAAGCGACCGCTCGATGTGTGAAGACACCGAAAGGTACATTTGTTCATGATGAGTTAACAGCTGCCCTGTCTGTGTAAGCAAACAGCCACGAAGGTCTGTTTTTTCAGTTGTGTTCGACTGTTTTACCAACGAGCCTTTGTGAGTCACACACAGGAAGGGCATGCTGAGCGGCGCATGGCTGCGTGTGAAGCTCCCGCCGAGGTAAATCATCCATATTTATTCAGAGAGATTTATTCAAAACAAATTGTTGCACAGTTGCACACCATTAGCAGGCTTATAGTGGGATTATGATGTTGAAAGGTTAACAAGACGTGAGCACAAGGTCACATGTTTGGTTCTTCATACACACACGCTGCGGCCCCTTCCATGTTGTTCCACACACGCACACACACACACACACACACACACACACACACACACACACACACTCACACACACACACACACACACACACACACTCCTGCTGTAATGCTAATGTTTAAACAAATAAACACTAATACGTGTGCATTCCTTATCTTTGTCTTACACCTCTGTCCTGTCTCACACACACACACACACACACACACACACACACACACACACACACATAATGCAGTATGGTCTCAGCTCTCTGCTCGGCTCCCTGCTCACCTCAGTGTTCCTCCTCCGTCGTGATGATCGTTAAGCAGCTCCCTGCACACCACGCAGGCAGCAGCTAACAAGGGAAGCGTGTACATGCCGGCTATTAGAGGCAATTAAAAACATGTCTGTGTGTCGTTCTGCATGTGTGTGTTGGAGCCTGCATGTACAAAAACATAAACTGTGTACAAACACAAACTGTGCAACTACACAAATGTGTGTGCGTGTGTGTTGCAGGAGTGATGGTGTGCATATCAGCTCTTCTTTCATAGGCCACATGCTGTTTGCTTCAGTGTCACCATGGAAATACAGACTGCCAGTCCCACCGGTGGAGAGCACGTCGAACAGTTGACAAGGAGAACCTCGGCTCTGAGCGCGTTTGTGAGCGATCAAATATGGATAACGAGCTGAAGCTTTCTGTGTGACGACGACCTGAACGTGTGTTTCACTGCTTATTTTCCAAGCGATCCATCTTGAAAGGATCATCAATATATTTTGTAAAACCGGGGAAATGAGGCCAGCAAGTATTAAGAAGCAACGGTGGCACAGAAGGGTCAAGATAAAAAGTTTCCAGGAGATAAAAAAGGTACACAGGACCATAGAATAGAAAATCAGCTGTGCACATTCTGTACAAATTGTAGAAACCATTAAAATACTGCTGCCAATATTCTTATGAGAAAACTACCAATGTCATATGTTGAGAACTACTGTTGCTTGGAAAGGACATTGAATTTCATGAGTCTTTCTATTATGCACAACATGTACAGTTTAAAAAATTCTGTTGCTAATGATAAATAGAGTTACTGCACAGTTGAGAGAAAATATACAACTTAAAAACTGCACTAGATGAAATGGATAATGTGAGTTTATATCAGCATTGACAACAGTCGTGAAAACCAAAGTGGGTTTATGATGTAGAATTGAGAAAGAAGCATCAACACAGGCTGCATCACATGATGCTGCAGTTGAACAGTCTGACAGCTGCTGGGACAAAGGACCTGCGGCAGCTTCTTTCTTACAGACTGGATGCAGCAGTCTGTTACTGAAGGAGCTGCCTCAGCCCCCCAGCGTCTCATGCAGGGGGTGGATGGATTGTCCATGATCGATGTCAGCCTGGCTAACATCCTCCTCTCAGCCACCTCCTCGATGGTGTCCAGAGGGCAGTCCAGGACAGAGCCAGCTCGTTTAGTGTTTTAGTGTGTTCCTCTGTGAGCTTCCATACCCACAGCAGACCACCGCACAGAGAACTGCAGAGGCCGAAGCTCACCACCAAACCTCACCACCAAATGACTGACTGTCATTATTGTAAGATGAAATCAAACCGTGATGAAAAAAATACTGTAAAATAAAGAACGGCTAATAAAAACATGACATCAGTATTGAACTGTGTCTGGAAAAGCCTGTGAGGCCATTTCTAAGGTTGTTGGCATCCAAAAGTTTCTCCACGTCACAAAAATTCCCACATGATGGAAGACCAACTGTCAAAAATGTCTTCCTTCTGTGAGATCAGGCATAATTTCATCAAGACAAGACGAGGATTCAAACTGACCACATCTGAATGGGTGTGAAATGAGAGAAGCCAGGTCTCAGTGGGCTTTACTGCACGGTGCACTCAGGCACACAGGTGAGTGCCAGGAGATGGTGTGTGGTAATCACCCCTTACATAGCGTGGTCTTAATAAACACTGTCTTCCTCGCTGTCCTCCTGCGTGATGAAGATGCACCTCTCAGTCCCCGTTGTCTGTCTCCATCCACAGGTCATCGCTGTCGCTGTGGTCGTCTTTGACAGGTGACTGTGTGAGTGTGTGACACAGCAGATCTCTGCCTGGGTTTTATTAAGTTGAGATGTGAGAATCTCCTCTCACATGCTGCACTGCTCACAGGAAGTGTAGGAGACAAATTAACCGTCTCGTTGATGTCGGAGGACTCGTCTGGATTGCTTGTATTTACTGTTTGGACCGAGTCAGACTCAGAGGACGACGTCAAGCGTTTCCATCCACGCTCTCACAGGGGAGTTTCTGTCAAGCTGAAAGTCGGTTTTTGTGATGAATGAAAGAGCAGCCCCAAAAATTCAGGTGACTTCAGCTTCGCTCTGAACTCCCCACTGATGGTTTGTGTCACTGTGCATCAGTGTTCCCTGTTCACGCCGATACGCACCTCCAACATTCACCACTATAGCGTCCTCAGCACAGGACGAGTGTGTTCAGCCGTGTGAGATGCTCAGAGAAAGACATCACAGCCTCCTGTGCTTCTTCACTCAGCTCGTTTCAAGTGGTCGACTGGACCACCACTTAACTGAGGTTTCTGGACAGATTGTGGTCTTGGTTAAATATTGACTTCACAGTGACTTGAAGCACAAGACAGAATGTTTATTTAATGAACATTTCACTGAAACTAACCAAAATGCTTCTGATGCCCAAACCACGTTCAGGACTCCAGTGTCCAGTGTCTGAATGTGGTGCTTTTGGTGCACATCACCCACCACAGCCTCCTTAAGTTGCACGCGGGGCACAATGTGGCACTTCAGTGCAATGATAATTCCTTCCTTTATCAAATTAGCAAAATAAATCTGTAGCATTTAAATGTAATTCCTTGAAGACGGGACCGATCCATCCACAATGGAAATAAAGCTTTATGACAGTAGAGGAAGTGCTTGGCTGCAGATTTTGCTGCAAAAGGCAGCGCCCTTTGCTTTGGGTGATGCTTATTTGAAGAGGTGTTGTGTTGTAGCTCGGCCTCTCTGTGTCTATATGTGTCGTAGTGTTTGGCAGCATTGTACAAAATGCAGATCGCTGCGCATACCTGCAAACCCACACACAGAGGTGCAGGTGTGCCTGAGACTCACAGAGCGTTGGAGGCACACTGTGAGCAAACACTCACTCTGACCTGACTCCACTCCCCACAAATCCACCAGAGACCTTCAGGTGTCACCTGGGCCACGTCTTGCATATGTTTGTGTGTGTGTGTGTGTGTGTGTGTGTGTGTGTGTGTGTGTGCCACATCCCTGAACCCACATAGACTGTTGTTGACTCGCTCACAGAAAACAAAGGTTAAGGTCGTGTTTTTCGTTGAATAGCTTCAGAATAAAGTTGGGAAAATTTAAACCCTTTAGACATAAAAGCTTGTTGTTTTTATTTGTTTTAATAAGTACAAGCTGCACTGACAGGTGGATTCAGACAGGCTCTTTTCTCTCTGAGACCGTCATCAAGCCCATTTATCCTCACTTTGGCTCATTGATACTCTCCAGTAAACTGGGAACAATGTCTCCCTCTCGCCTCTCATCATTTATTTTCAAAAAGTCAGACATGTTATCAGCCTACAACAGGCGGACTTCACAGATTCCGAGTTCTGGCTTGAAATATGATAAACATTTTATCTAATAAACATAAAGATATGTATGGATACAGCACACACTGTCATCGCACCGTGATACAGAGCAAACAATGAGGACACATAGCAGATGCAGCAGGCATGAATGGATTAGTCATCGTGGAGAGGAGCTCTTCTCTTTCAATCACCATCAACTGGAAAACTGCACTTTGAAAACACCTTTGAACCATTAGAAAGTGTCCCGAGTTATTCAAAATCATGGAAAATACAAAGAGTAAATGCATACATGTACGTACATGTGACAGTTAAACAGTCACACGCTGCAGAAATCAGAAATCAGAAATCAGAAAAAAGCTTTATTGCCATGTACGCTTTTACACATACTAGGAATTTTTTCTGGTGAAATTGGTGCATGACACATCTATCAAAGTAAGAGCATAAGAATATAACAATTTAAATATATATACACAAGTCTGTTTTTGTTGTTGCTAATTACCGGAAACACAGTTCTGTTTTTCCAGAAAGAAGTCCAAGTTGAGCGTTAATGTAACGCATAGAGTTATATTTATATCAGTCAATGTGACAGAATGAGTCCGAGGTGGAGTGTGAAGAGTGTCGGGGGGGTTCCGGGCCTTGTTGGTAAGGCTGACAGCAGACGGGAAAAAACTGTTCTTGTGGCGTGAGGTTTTGGTCCTGATGGACCGCAGCCTCCTGCCAGAGGGGAGTGGCTCAAAGAGTTTGTGTCCGGGGTGAGAGGGATCAGCCACAATCTTTTCTGCACGCCTCAGGGTCCTGGAGGCGTACAGGTCCTGAAGAGATGGGAGATTGCAGCCAGTCACCTTCTCTGCAGACCGAATGACACGCTGCAGTCTGCCCTTGTCCTTGGCGGTGGCAGCAGCGTACCAGACAGTGATGGAGGAGGTGAGGATGGACTCAATGATGGCTGTGTAGAAGTGCACCATCATTGTCTTTGGCAGGCTGAATTTCTTCAGCTGCCGTAGGAAGAACATCCTCTGCTGTGCTTTCCTGATGAGGGAGCTGATGTTCGGCTCCCACTTGAGGTCCTGGGAGATGATAGTTCCCAGGAAGCGGAAAGACTCCACAGTGTCAATAGTGGAGTCACAGAGGGTGATGGGGGCAGGTGAGGCTGAGTTCTTCCTGTAGTCCACAACCATCTCCACTGTCTTTAGAGCATTTAGCTCCAGGTTGTTCTGATTGCACCAGGTCACCAGATGGTCAACCTCCCACCTGTAGGCGGACTCATCGCCATCAGAGATGAGTCCGATGAGGGTGGTGTCGTCCGCAAACTTCA
Organism: Chaetodon auriga; assembly: GCF_051107435.1. Lineage (NCBI taxonomy): Eukaryota > Metazoa > Chordata > Actinopteri > Chaetodontiformes > Chaetodontidae > Chaetodon > Chaetodon auriga. The sequence goes on along the minus strand of NC_135084.1, from coordinate 26,427,186 downwards.
GGAGCTTGACAGACTGGTGACTGGAGGTGCAGCTGTTCGTGTACAGGGAGAAGAGCAGAGGAGAAAGAACACAGCCCTGGGGGGATCCGGTGCTGATGGTCTTAGCGTCGGAGAGGTGTTTCCCCAGCTTCACGCACTGTTTCCTGTCAGACAGGAAGTCTGTGATCCACCTGCAGGTGGAGTCAGGCACGCTCAGCTGGGAGAGCTTCTCCTGAAGCGGAGTTGGGACAATGGTGTTGAAGGCGGAGCTGAAATCCACAAACAGGATCCTGGCGTAGGTTCCTGCAGAGTCCAGGTGCTGGAGGATGAAGTGGAGGGCCAAGTTGACTGCATCGTCTACAGACCTGTTGGCTCTGTAGGCAAACTGCAGGGGGTCCAGGAGAGGGTCAGTGATGTCTCTGATGTCTGAGAGCACAAGGCGCTCAAAGGACTTCATGACCACAGAGGTCAGGGCGACGGGTCTGAAGTCATTAAGTCCTGTGGTCCTTGGCTTCTTGGGAACAGGGATGATGGTTGAAGACTTGAAGCAGGCTGGCACGTGACATGTCTCCAATGAGGTGTTAAAAATGTCTGTGAATACTGGAGACAGCTGATCAGCACAGTGCTTCAAGGCAGATGGGGAGACAGAATCCGGTCCAGCTGCTTTCCGGGGGTTCTGTCTCCTGAAGAGTCTGTTGACGTCCCTTTCATGGATGGAAAGAGTCGTCACTGAGGTGGGTGGGGAGGGGGAGAGGGGGGCCTTTAAGGTGGGCATTGGTGGAGGTGACTGGAGCTGGAGCTGTTCAGAGGTGTCGTGGGGGATGGTTGCTGGACTGTCCCTTTGTCTTTCAAAGCGGCAGTAGAACTGGTTCAGGTCGTTGGCTAGGCGTCGATCGTTGATGGAGTGGGGGGCTTTAGGCTTGAAGTTAGTGATCTGCCTGAGCCCTTTCCAGACAGACGCAGAGTCGTTAGCTGAGAATTGGTGTTGGAGCTTCTCAGAGTACAGCCGTTTAGCCTCTTTCACCGCCTTGCTAAACTTGTACTTCGACTCTTTGAATCTGTCTTTGTCCCCACTCCTGAAGGCCTCTTCCTTTGCCAACCTTAGCTGCCTGAGTTGGGCTGTGAACCAGGGTTTGTCATTGTTGTAACTCACCCTGGTGCGTGATGGAACACAGCAGTCCTCACAGAAGCTGATGTAGGACGTCACAGTCTCCGTGTACTCGTCCAGACTGTTGGTAGCAGTCCTGAACACATCCCAGTCAGTAGAGTCCAAACACGCCTGGAGATCCTCCACAGCCTCGCTGGTCCACTTCCTTGATGTCCTCACTACAGGTTTTCAGAGCTTTAGTTTCTGCCTGTACGCAGGAATCAGGTGTACCATGACGTGGTCAGAGTGGCCCAGTGCAGCACGGGGGACGGCGTGATAAGCATCCCTGACGGTGGTGTAACAGTGATCCAGAATGTTCTCCTCTCTGGTCGGGCATTTGATAAACTGTCTGTATTTAGGGAGTTCGTGGGTGAGGTTACCTTTGTTAAAGTCGCCAAGGACAATAACTAAGGAGTCCGGGTTGGTCCGCTCCACACACAGTATCTGGTCCGTGAGCATACGCTGTGCGCCCTGCACGTTGGCTTGCGGCGGGATGTAAACGCCGACCAGAATGAATGAAGCGAACTCACGGGGTGAATAAAAAGGCTTACAGTTAATGGTGAAAGATTCCAGGTCAGGAGAACAGTGCTGCTGGATCACTGTCACGTCCTTGCACCAGCCGCTGTTGATGTAGAAACAGATTCCTCCACCTTTAGTTTTGCCGGAAAGTTCCGTGTCTCTGTCCGCGGTGGAGTTGGAAGCCAGCCAGCTGCAGCGCAGAGTCCGGTATTAATCCACAGAGCCACGTCTCGATGAAGCACAAAACCGCAGATGAAGAAAAGTCCCTGTTTTTACCCAACAGCAGTTGTACCCAACTGCAGTCCACCGTCTTCAATGTTAAATAAAACGCATTTAAGACTGAACCACCTGAAGTGCTTAAATTATTGATTAGTCTTTTAAGAGGAAATTAATTGACAATGATAATTGTTTGTCATAATGTGTAAAGCAAAGTGAAAAACATTGGCAGCTTCCAAAGTATGAGGATTATTGTGAGTTAGCTGGAAACCAGAACAAAGGCAAATTCACTCAGGTCAGTTTTTGGCGTGTGGAGGTCAGGGACCCGGGCTCAGCCAAGCAAGTTAGGAAAGCCATAAACAAGCTGAAACATTGCTTATTAGTGAGAATCACGAAAACATGTTGAAATCATATGTATGATTAACAAAAAAACAAGATATTAGAGACAAGAAGCATCAAGCTAAATGTTAAATATCATCAAAAACGTGGAATCAGGAAAAACGTCCATTTCGTGAAGCAGAGCGATGCAGCACATGTGACTGGTTCAAGGCGAGGAGCTCAAAGCTGCTCTTATTGCCCAAATCATCTGACAACATTTAAAGGGATTAAAAAGACACTGACCTGAGCGCCACAGTGGGAGTTCAGGGAGCTCATGCAGTCACTCCATTTGAACACCGCTTTCATTAAGAAGTCATCCAGAGTCCAGAAGATGAGACGAAATATAAGAATTCCACACAAAGCTCTGGTTATAAACAGACATAAGACGTGAAATGACCACTTCAGTCTGATCTGCAGGCCAGTTTGAAAAGACTGACATTAAGTCCATGTGTAGAGACTCGTTTGTAATAGATGAATAACGACATCAGAGCTCTCTCATCACTGTCACTGTCATTATTACAGCGATGTGAACCTTTAAGAGCACATAAACAAAGCTGACTGACGGCCTGGACTGAAGGGACGGTTCAGCCCACAGTCCACGCTCAGGGTCTGAAGACGAACCCGTTCAGATTTCCAATGTTTTCTTTCTCCTCATTCGCGGTCACGCTCTTCTTTTCCCACTACGATCTATTTAGTGACACGTATGATGAATGAAAAATCTCCTGTGTCCTCATATTGCCGTTGCTTTTTAATTCATGAGAGAGGTATATGGAGCCTGCATCAGCTCCAGTTCATTTTATGAATAATGCAACAACAGCGGGAAAAAAATCTAATGATGGTGCTGAAGATGAATCCTGAGGAGGACGGGCCAAGCAGCAATTTGCATGACTCTTTAGTGGATGATAAATGTGTCGGTGGATTATGGAGCGACAGGTGATAATCTTTAATAATAACTGTCTTTATTTTGTCCTCGTTGTTTCTCAACATGTAAATCTCACTGATTCTATTCTACTCGACTGTATTCGACTGACCTTTGGTCTCATGGGAACATTTTTCCCCAGTTTGTTTTCAATTTACTTACTTCTACACATAATTCTACACATGCATCTTTTCTGTATTATATTTCTTGTGTTAATACTTTGCAGTTTCTGGTAATTGCTGGGTTTTGGTCAGCAGAAATGATGCAAATCTGCAAAATTAAAGAAAAAAAAACCCACACCAATGTAAGAAATGCAGAAAATAGTGATCTGTTTATGAGATGCAGCACATTGTTCGAGGCAGCCTGTGGAGAGGACACCCTGAACTAATCACACTGTAAAAAAGAAAAAAGAAATAACACTGCAAAAAAAAAACAAGTCCAAGCTGTAACCGAAAACTTCGTCAATCACACCACCAGTTTCAACCTCATTATTTTGGATTATTACAACTTAAATATCTGCTTATTGTGAATCTGATGCAGCAGCACGTTTCACAGACTGGAACGCTCCAAAAACACCTGTCTGGAACATTCCACAGGTAAACAGGCTGATTGGTAACAGGTGAGAGCATCATGGTTGGGTATGAAAGGGGCATCCTGGAAAGGCTCAGTCGATCATAGAGGATGGAGCGAGTTCACCACTTTGTGAACGCATGAAGGATGAAGGAGATGAACACATGGACTCAGAGACACTTTGTAAAACAGGTTGAGAGCAGAGTGAAATGTGTTTTCCTGATGTCTTAGATGCATTTAAAGCACAATAAACACCTCGACAAACAGTGCTGTCAGATGAAATGAAACTCTTCTGAATTCTCTGTTTGGGATTCAGCTGCAGATATGAAAGAGTTCGTTCTGCCACTGAAATCAGAAACTGCCCACCTTCTTTGTCTCTTCCACCTGCAGCCCTCTCACTCTGAGCACCGTGACAGTTTAGTGGCTGCCACCATCGGGCGCTGAGATTAACACTGACAGCCACTCTGCAGGCACTCCCCACTTCAAGAACGTTCCACTGACACCAGGCCTCGGCGGCGGCTCTCGCAGACTGGATGCTTTGGCAGAGCAACGCTATATTTAGCACCTGTCCGCATGTCTCACCTGACTTATGCCTCATCGGCGGTGTTCTGCAGTGTGAATAGTGACGTTTGTCATGCTAAACCTGGTGCTTATGGCATGGATCATATCCTCCATGATGCTTAGGCCTCAGGACCACATGAGATTTGACATTTATCTGTACAAGCTGAGTATGTATGAGGAGAATCTGCAGCTGCTACAGTCCCCATCACCAACTCATCTGCTTTTCAGATTAAGACTCTTTGGCGCTTCGACGTCACTCGTATTTTATTGGCTGAGCAGATAAGGCAGAAGGATTTATGCCCTTAAACTGAGACAACAAACTGAAGCTATAGTCCAGGGTCAACGACAGTAATAATGTGGGACATTTTCTTTACCAGTATGTCAGTTTGGCACTCGTTAACACAGACTTATGACACATCATGCTCGGCCGACCCCGTCCAGCCTGTAAAACTCTTTTATTCTTGCTTTGTTCTTCAATATTTCACAGATTTTCCATTAAGCTCGTTTTGAATCTGAATATGTTGGAGCTGAAAATATTAAAGCTGAAAATGTCGCCCAAACTCCCCTTTAGCTTTTTGCTGCCCTGCTGCTTTATTAAACGAACGTTAAGCCTGTGTGTGCACGATATATATAATCCTAAATATATTCACATTCTTTCCTATGAACGGCAGTTTCTTTGTGGAGAGCTCCACATGCACTCCATGCATCATTTAAACATCGACCGCAGCCCCAGGCTTTCCCCACTGTATATATATATAAATATATGTACATTTCCAACTGCAGCCAAAGTTTTTGGCTTTATAGCTTTTATGGCTGCTGCCTCTTAATGCTGAACAAAGATAAACTGAAGACACAAATATGATGTTGTTGACCTTCTAAGCCGAGGTCAAAGCATTAAATCCTCGTGCCGTTTCTCGTGTTGTGAGCGGCTCCTTCAGCCCGTGTTTGCTCAGAGAAGGATTTCTTCATCGTGCTCGTAAAAGCAGAAAAGTGGATCTTGTAATTGGATGTAGATGGAGGCTTGAAACTCGCCACAACCTGGAAAAGGACTTTTTCTTGGCCGATGTTGGTTTTATGATAAAATAGGAATCGCTGAAGATTGACAGAATGTCCACAATAATAACAGCAAATCGTGGCTTTGACTGCAGCTCGTCTTCGTCCGTGACTGTTTGCTGCATCTGCTGTGCTTCTGTCGGCTTTGCTGTCTAATCTCAGTGTGAGATTTCTGTGTGCACAAGAGAGACGCTCATCTGTCCTCTGTTGTTCTTCCCTCCATTTTGTCCCTCTCTGTCAATGAATAAACAGTTAGTTTAAGATGCTGCTCACACTGATAATCGTTCTCTGCAGTTTTCCAGCAGCTCCACCTGAAGGGAGGCGAGCTCTTCTTTTGCCCTTCGCTCCTGCTCTTCTTTATTCTGTCTCCTCTTCCTCGGCACAACAGTCCATGCAGGCAAACAAATATTGACACGTACGTTTCGCTCATGTGGAACAGACCTGAATTGCCAAACACGGTGCGCACAGAGCTGATGTAGCATTTGTTATCTGGGCTCAGATCTTGTCACTCCCCCGCCAGCGAACAGTTAAAGCTCAGCACAGTGGGGGAGCAGAGGGTGACGATAACAAACCTCCACCCCCCACGGGAACGCTGCTCGCAGGGTTCATTTCTTTGAATATGAACCTGGGGTTTGTTGCCACGCTGCTCATTTTTTTCCTCCAAATTGGGTTATTTTTCACAAATTGTTTTGGGTCGCTTTTGATAATTCCCTGAACGGTGTTTCTATGGATGAGAGCGACAAGGCACGACGACAGAACTGGAAGTTCATTACAAAGAGGCTGAAACCTTTGTTCCAGTTCAGATTGTTAGTTGATGACAGTCGTATTTCTGTGATAAAAGCTACGAGTGATGAGCATCTGAAAGACGCAGAGATAAGTTTAATGTTTCAGTGCTGTTCCTGACCAGAGGTGTGTCCTCTGGTCAGAGGTCACAGGACGTAACACATCGTCTCCGAGGGGACGAACTCACACAGAACAAACCAATAATGTCCACTGAGTGATATCAAAGCCATTCTGTGTGCTAATGTTAGCGACATTTAGGCAGATTTGGTTTCTTGCTGACATTACTTACTGTTATACTGCATTTTAATATTTACTATTTACCCATAATTCACTTGTGGCCAGTTATGGCCGCACACAGCGTTTGTCAGTGACGGCCCAAAGCTCTGAGCGAGGGGACATGAGGGAAGCAGCTCGCTGAATATTTCTCAGAAAAAGCTAAAAACTGAGCTCTTCAGCCGTTAGCGAGCCACGACTTCCTGATTCAGGCCTGAAACGTCTGGGCTTCATCTCACGCTGCTGCACTTCTTTTAGATTGTTGTGTTTTATTTGATTTTATGCTTTCTGTGTTTGTTTTTACCTGTATTTTATCATTTTATTCTGTGGTTTTATGCGTTGTCTTTGTTTTCCTTTCCATCCTTTGTATATTTGACTTTTACTATCAAATGTTTTATTCTCTGTCTTATTTTACATTCATTTTTTAGCCTTGTTTTTATGTCCATTCTGTCTTTTCTATGTGCAGCACTCACTCAGTGCATGTGATTTCTTTAGTGTGAAGCACTTTGAGCTGCAATTCCTGTATGAGAGGTGCTATACAAATAAAGTTTATTATCATTTTTTTATTATCATGGTCTGCTTTAACACCAAAATCCAGCAATGCGGCAAATACAGACGTGAGGGTGAAAGCATCAAAAATAAACCATTTAATGTTTACCCGCCATAACACAGATTTCAATTTGCATAACTTAAAAAAATGTTGTTTCTTTGGTTTATCAATGCATGCATCAACATTTTTAATGCCATATTAATATAAAGTGTAGAAAACTGAACTGATTTAAGATCACTGGGGTAAAACACACAGCGTATCCTTAAAAAACACACAGGTACGCTTCATAGCACAGAAAGTAATATGAGCAGCAATAATATCTCAGGAAATACTACACAGATACATAAATCACAGTAAAATTCGTGCTTATATTTGAGTACTTTTAACATCAGAGCTTTTATTGGGCACAAAGTCACTATAAAACACGAAAACAAAATCAAGGAAAGGCTTTTTCTCTTTCTTTCTTTCTTTCTTTCTTTCTTTCATTTACTTTACCGTCGATCGTTCTTTTGAACATTTTTGTTTTTTAAAATATGTTGGATTTCTCAGTATTTATACTCACAAACTCCATGTGGACTAATGTTCTGGTGCCATGAAGAAAGCTGTGGTCCACCCCTTGGTATAATTGTTGTTTCTCTTAATTAACAATTCAAAACTTGCATGAAGATTTCATAATGCGTCCTTGGGAAACCCTGGGAGGGTTAACACTTTTGTGCATCTGATGTAACTTCAGTGAAGTCTTACAAGATGGAGGTGATGCAGTGAAACTTGACAGTTGAGACTTTCTATAAATATGTGCCGACATTAGAGGGTGAGACAAAGGCCTGATAGCTGCAGAAACTCCACTGACTGAATGAGAGAGCAGTTTCACAGAAGGCGTCATAACAGGCAGGAGTCCCGGGTCTGTAACATATGCTGACGCCTTCACCCCGGCTGAGCAGGTTTGCACAATGCGTGCCTCTCACTGTGCTAGCTGTGTTAGCATTAGCAAGCCTGATAATCGGTGGAGTAGAGATGACGTCAGATCTGTTCCTCTGCAGGCTGATCTTCTGTTTTTGTCCTCTGTATGTGTGAAATATGTTATGTACGTACCTGACAGTGCACAGTGTGGTAGCATGTATGAACAGGCACCGTTGTGGCCTGTTCTGTATCTTGTTGCTCCACGGCTGCACCTCCCACCAACCATTAGTGAGCCTCAAGATCTGCCGGACGACAACGTGCCACCTGCTCGAGTGCCGATCAGGATCACAGTTCAGTCGTTGTCAGAGCGAGTCGAACAGGGACGGTGGAACCACGATGATTCACAGACCTCGTATTATTTATTCAGTAGTGGGTTCAATTTCCAGGCACTGTGGCAGCTCAACTCCTAAACTGGCCTGATTGAAAGAGTTTCAGAGAACATTTGAAAGCCTGACACAGTATATTGGATGTTTTATGTCATAGGGATTCAATGAATATGATAGTAGTAAAGCAGATGGAACACAAGAGGCTGTTGAGTTGAGAAATGTTGCTGGTATGACAGAACAAATTTGGGAAAATGACTCCCCTGGTGCACAGATTTGTGAAGCATCAATGAGGAATGGTGAGCTGAAATGTTTCCAAACTCCCTAATGAGGTCGATTTATTTTTGACTCGTGTATTTGGTGCTCGAACAGTGTGAAGGTTTTACATGAGGAGGCTTCCATCAGCATCCTCCTGCAGTGAATTCAGTCTGGAAACGTTTTCTCAGGTTTTCATTCAATAAACGAGGCTCCGTCACCTCCACCAGAGGTCCTGGATGAAGTGAAAGAGGTCAGCTGAGGGGTGTTTTTCAGCCTCGTCAGAAGTTTAAAAAGGAAAATGGACTATGACACCCATTTATCAACCCTGCAATCTCCATCCGTCTCCTTGACCAGTGGAGGAAGCAATATACAAACAACACACACACACACGGCCACACACACACGGCCACACACACATGCCCACACACACGCCCACACACGGCATGTGAGGATACAGATCTCGGGGGATCATTCAAGTATTTTGAAAGATGTTCTGTACTTGGTTTCATCTTTTACTCACAGTCACCCTGCAGGCGTGGCACCATCCTCGCTTGACTTGACACTTTCCAGAAATAGACAGAGGAGAGAGACCAAAGCGAATTTTAGCTGCTAAAACTTCATCCAGCAGTCCAGGAGGAGAAGCACCTATGCTTGACTTGGCACGAACATGACCTTCGACCGGCCATCTGCTGCCACCTCCAGTGAAACAAAAGTTCTGTGAGCATCACCAGTTGTGGCGTCTCTTATTTCTAAACTTGTGATGTTTCACTTTTATGCCATTTAGAATGAATTCACAGAGTCATGAGTGTTATGATGCAACTCGAACACCTGAAGGAGTTGGTACCATAAACCTGAAACACAGTGGAAGCAGGTTACTCATTAGTTATTATACCGGTACAGTCGTATTGTAGTCAAAGGTTCGTATCACCACCTTATATGTTTCGTTATGGTCTTGATTTTAATGGTGAAAAGTTGGACCATGACCCAAAGAGCTGATCCACGCATCTTCGGACATTTTTGTTTGTTTCTTCCTCAGGTGCATGACAAACACATAAGAGGAGCATCTGAAAATGTGTTTTTAGACTCTTGAATTGTCGTATTTCTTGAACAAATGAATCAGCTGCACCAAACTGTAGGAATCATGACTCATGACGCAGGTATGACTGACCAATCCTGCGCAAGACAATGTTATTCTGTCTTTGGGGGCTTTACAGCTGCATGATAACAGGTCAAAGAACTCAGCAGCCATGAGTCTGACTCACATGTCTCAGTCTTGTATTGGATCAAATATTAATATTTACAGGCAGTACTCTTCAAAAGACTGTGCTGTTTTTCACGTCAGGATAGAAAATGCTTGGATCATAAGGCCCAACAGGCAGTTTGTGTTGTTGCTTTGTTTATATGAATTGAGTAGAAAGTTATTTATTTTACTACAGTTGATACATGTGTTGGTCCTTAATGAAAAGGACAATCTAAGTCTGTGTGCTGACTGTGAAAAGATGGAGCTTGTTAAAGGACTGAGGATTAGCTGCTCATCCCTTTTACTCGAGTCACAAGAGACGAGAACCGAGCGAGGCCATTATCCAGACTCTTTCCTTCAGCGGCCGTTCTCTCATACTGTAGGAGACCGAGGCCTTCGTCTGCGTCACTGTCTGAGACAGTGTGAAGGTGCTGAGTGGAGACGGCGAGCCCAGAGAAGATCTGCAGGAGTCAAAGGTTGAACTGAGAATGAGTACAAAGAGACATCTGGAAGGTGCAGACAGAGACAGTGTGAGGGTGGAGACAACTGACACTGAGAGCAAAAGTGTGTTTTTTAACACATATGAAGGGTTTTTTTGAGTGTGTTTGTGCATAATTATCACTCTGCACCTGCAAAGTATTTATGGATGAGCGGTGATGAGGGTTGAGCGCAGAGTGGATGAACAGGAAGTGCAGATTTTTACCTTGTGGAAGATGTAAAAAGGGAAAGAACAAGGAGAGATAAAATGGAAGTGACGTGTCGAGAAGAAGAGGAGGTAATGAGAGACTGGAGAGCACCGTTTGAGGAGCTGAGGTTTCCATGGAGCCACGATGGCGGTTTGATCCCTCGATCGCAGAGCAGAGCGTGTTTCAACGACAAAAACACGACATACACCAAAACTGTGGAGAGTCTTTAAAATATCTTTAATAATGCAAGACAGATATAAACAGATTCATGTCATTCTTATGTAAATAAATGTCAGCTTTGGCATTATAAAGCATTGATTTAATGATGTTTATTCTGTAGACCATATAGATCTGATCTGTTCTTCTGCACTGAAGGCCAGAGAAATCTGCAAAGAAATCTGTGGGAGTTCAAGAACATAATACAGGAGAAACCAAAAATACAGTTAACAGTTTATCAAAAGATGGAGACTGGCTGCACAGAGACAGACGCCGACTGTTAAATCTATTAAATCGTCACACGTCAGAAGCTCACTGGCTAATTACTGAAAGTCTTATGTAACGCTAATGTACGATGACTGAAAAGTCTTTTCAAACTAAATAAACCTTTTATCCTGCAGACATCTTGACTCGTCTTAAGGAAAGCACGGGTGCAGCTAATGGCATCAGCTTCGGCTCCGTTCCGTTTAACTCAGTTTATTTATACAGCACTAAATCACACATTTGTCTCAAAGGGCTCACCTGAGAGTCCAGGCACCATGTGAGAGAGGCAGCATGCAGACCAATCACAGCCCTCTATCAAGAGCATGAATATAAAGCAGCACGGCGTCTGAAACGGTGCGTTTGATGCTGGCCCTCGTGCTCGGAGAAGTCTGAAAACGGTCTAAAAAAGGACGGCGAGCTTTCCTCTGCGTCTCCGTTTCACCTCGCAGCACCAATCATTCGTCTGTGCTCGGCCATGTTCACACCTGAAGAGCTCTGTGCAGCACCTGACTCCTGCTGTGGTTTTGATCTAGATTCATAAACGACATTGATGTGAAACAACTCAATAATAGTTAAAATGATAAAATGTCTGCTAAACGAACACAGTGCGTCGGCACTTTACATCAAAATGTCTTCAACAGAGAAGTGTTTGAGTCAACACATGTTGTCCTCCACTGACTCGAGGAAGACGAACAGTGCATTAAAGCTGGACACACCTGATGTGTTTTTGCCTTCAGACGATACAAACTGCTTCGCTGGAGAAACTCGGGACGCTCAGGATCTTGACCGTGTGGAAAACTGTTAGATAGAAACCTTTCAGAAAGAAATGTTTTCTTTATTTCTTACATTTGAATTGGAAATGACAGAAATCAAATTGGACATATCAATTCAATGGAACAGCAGTTCTCAGCCTCCTTCGAGAATTGTCTTCAGTAAATGTTTTTGTTTGCTCTCTTATTGAGCGGGGAGGCTGATGGATACTCGTACGCTTTGTGTTCTTTTATTCCCCAAAATTGATTATCGGAAACGTTGTGCAATTTAGTTCAATTGCTCTAAAAATGATGGAAGTCCTTAAAAACAGCCACCACAGAAGCTTCTCTGTGACTGGAGAGGAAAAGAGGAAGTAGAGGAACTTGAACAAGTCCGTCTTACCGGCGTCCATGATGTCTTTCTGAAGCTGAACCGAGCAGCAGCGACACGTCAGAGCGTCCAGATTCACACAAACCACCAAGACCCTCATTTAGTTTAATTCTTCTTCTCTCTCTTTGTCTGTCGCTCACCCGCTTCCTCA